>NW_026138473.1:0-39362 GCF_025592945.1 Manacus candei
TCCACTCCATCTCCATCCCCATCCCATCTCCATCTCCATCTCCATCTCCATCCCATCTCCATCCCATCTCCATCTCCATCTCCATCCCCATCCCATCTCCATCTCCATCTCCATCTCCATCTCCATCCCATCTCCATCTCCATCCCATCTCCATCTCCATCCCATCTCCATCTCCATCTCCACCCCATCTCCACCCCATCTCTACCCCATCTCCATCCCCATCTCCATCTCCACTCCATCTCCATCCCATCTCCCCCCCATCCCATCTCCATCCCCATCTCCATCCCATCTCCATCTCCATCCCCATCCCCATCTCCATCCCATCTCCATCCCCATCTCCACCCCATCTCTACCCCATCTCCATCTCCATCTCCATCTCCATCTCCATCTCCACTCCATCTCCATCTCCATCTCCATCTCCATCTCCCCCCCATCCCATCCCATCCCATCCCACCCCATTTCCATCTCCCCTCCACCCCACCCCATCTCCATCTCATTTCCATCTCATCTCCATCTCCACTCCATCTCCATCTCCATCTCCATCTCCATCTCCCCCCCATCCCATCCCATCCCATCCCACCCCATTTCCATCTCCCCTCCACCCCACCCCATCTCCATCTCATTTCCATCTCATCTCCATCTCCACTCCATCTCCATCTCCATCTCCATCTCCATCTCCCCCCCATCCCATCCCATCCCATCTCCATCTCATTTCCATCTCCCCCCCACCCCACCCCACCCCACCCCACCCCACCCCACCCCGCCCCGTCCCCCCCCGGGTACTCACCACCTCATCCTCCAGCTCGTGGCTGACCTGGTGGACCTCCTTGGATGCCAGGAGGATCCTCCTGCGCTCCTTGAGGGGCTCGATGAGGCGCACGATGCGGGTGCCCACCGCGCTCTGCCGCTCGCCCACCGCGTCCCGCCCGGCCGCCTGTGCCGGCAGCGCCGCCGCCGCCGCCTGCAGCTCGCCCACCTCCTTGTACCACTCCTCCACCTGCGACTCCATCGACTGCGAGGGGGGACACGGGCACGGGGGCAGTTGGGGGCGGGACTGGGGGCTCACGATGGGTGGGGGGGGGTCCCCAGTGCCCAGTGTCACCCAGCAAAGCATTTGGTGTCCCCCATACCCTGGTGACCCCATAACCTGGTGTCCCCCCCTGACCTGGTGACCCCATAACTTGGTGTTCCTTCATAATTTGGTGTCCCCCCATAACCTGGTGTCCCCCCCATAATCTGATGTCCCCCCCATAACTTGGTGTCCCCCCATAACTTGGTGTCCCCCCATACCCTGGTGTCCCCCATAACCGGATGTCCCCCCATACTCTGGTGTCCCCCATAACTTGGTGTCCCCCATACCCTGGTGTCCCCCATAACCTGGTGTCCCTCCCTAACCTGGTGTTCCCCCATAACTTGATGTCCCCCCATACCCTGGTGTCCCCCATAACCTGGTGACCCCATACCCTGGTGACCCCATAACTTGGTGTTCCCCCATAACCTGGTGTCCCTCATAATTTGGTATCCCCCATAACCTGGTGTCCCCCCCATACCCTGGTGACCCCATAACTTGGTGTCCCCCCATAACCTGATGTCCCCCCACACCCTGGTGTCCCCCATAACTTGGTGTTCCTTCATAACTTGGTGACCCCCATAACCTGGTGACCCCCATGACTTGATGTCCCCCCATAACCTGATGTCACCCCAAACGTGGTGTCCCCCATACCCTGATGTCCCCCCCCATACCCTGATGTCCCCCCCATACCCTGATGTCCCCCCCATACCCTGGTGTCCCCCCCATACCCTGGTGTCCCCCCCATAACCTGATGTCCCCCCCCATAACCTGATGTCCCCCCCATACCCTGATGTCCCCCCCCATACCCTGGTGTCCCCCCCATAACCTGATGTCCCCCCCATAACCTGATGTCCACCAACACCTGGTGTCCCCCACAACCTACTTTCCCCCAACACCCAACGTCCCCCCCAACATCCGGTGTCCCCCCAAGCCCCAACATCCCCCCCCAATCCCCGACGTCCCCCCCCCCAACCCCGACGTCCCCCCCGAGCCCACCTGGAGCCTCTTGAGCTGCCGGCTGACGCTGCGGAGGTCGGCGCCGCTGCCCACGGTCTCCAGCTGCTCCTCCAGCCGGCCCAGCCGCGCCTCCATGTCGGCGTAGCTGCGCGCCAGGCGCTCGGCGGCCGCGGCCTCGGCCAAGCGCCGGCTCCGGGCCTGGCTGGTGGTCTCCAGCTCCACCCAACACCTCCGCAGCTCCTCCAGCTGGCGCCGGACGGCCGCGCCCAGCTCGGGTTTGGCCTGCAGGAGCTCCTCCCCTTCCTGGGGTGGGTGGGAGGGTTGGGTTGGTGACATTGGGTGAGGTTGGGTGGGTGGGTTGGGTTGGGTTGGTTGGGTGAGGTTGGTTGGTTGGGTGGGTTGGGTTGAATTTGTTGGTTGGGTGGTTGGGTTGGTTGAGTTGGTTGGGTTGGTTGGGTTGGTTGGGTTGGTTGGGTTGGTTGAGTTGGTTGAGTTGGTTGGGTTGGTTGAGTTGGTTGAGTTGGTTGGGTTGGTTGGGTTGGGTTAGTTGAGTTGGTTGTGTTGGTTGGGTTGGTTGGGTTGGTTGAGTTGGTTGGGTTGGTTGGGTTGGTTGGGTTGGTTGGGTTGGTTGGGTTGGTTGAGTTGGTTGAGTTGGTTGGGTTGGTTGGGTTGGGTTAGTTGAGTTGGTTGTGTTGTGTTGTGTTGGTCGGGTAGGAGATGGGGGGGACACAGGGGGATACAGCGGGGGGGGCACACGGGAATGCTGGGGGGGGACACAGGGAGACAAGGGGGGGACACAGGGGGATACAGCGGGGGGGGCACACGGGAAATTGGGGGGGAAGGGGGGGATGTGGGGGGCAGGGGGGGACAAGGGGGGGCACAGGGGTAGGACATGGGGGGGACACGGGGGGATATGGTGGGGGCAGACAGGAATGCTGGGGGGGACACACAGGGAGACCGGGGGGGGGGCATGGGGGTGACACGGGGGGGGAACAGACACGGGGGGGCACGGGGGGGGCACATGTTGGATACGGGGGGGGACACAGGGTCTGTGGGGGGGGGACACAGCAAGACAGTGGAGGGGGGGCACTTTGGAGGTTTGGGGGGGGGCCACGGAGATACAGTGGGGGGGGCCACGGGGGGGGGAATAAGGGGATACGGGGGGGGGGGCGTGTTGGGGGCCGCGGGGAGGGCGCGGGGGGGCCACGGAGATATGAGGGGGGCACGGAGATATGGGGGGGCAATGGAGATATGGGGGGGCAACGGAGATATGGGGGGGGCACGGAGATATGGGGGGGGCACGGAGATATGGGGGGGGCAACGGAGATATGGGGGGGGGCAACGGAGATATGGGGGGGGCACGGAGATATGGGGGGGGGGCACGGAGATATGGGGGGGGCCACAAAGATATGGGGGGGGCAACGGAGATATGGGGGGGGGCCACAGAGATATGGGGGGGGCAACGGAGATATGGGGGGGGGCAACGGAGATATGGGGGGGGCAACGGAGATATGGGGGGGCAACGGAGATATGGGGGGGGCACGGAGATATGGGGGGGGCACGGAGATATGGGGGGGGCCACGGAGATATGGGGGGGGGCACGGAGATATGGGGGGGCCACGGAGATATGGGGGGGGCCACGGAGATATGGGGGGGGGCAACGGAGATATGGGGGGGGCAACGGAGATATGGGGGGGGCAACGGGGGTTGTAGGGGGGGGGATATGGGGATGGGGGGGTGTGTTGGGGGCCGCCGGAGGGGCGCGGGGGGAGAGGACACGGGGGGGGGGACACACGGGGGCTGCGGGTGGGGGGATGTGGGGGTACGGGGTGGGCGGGGCATGTTGGGGGCCGCGGGGAGGGCGCGGGGGGGGTCACGGAGATATGGGGGGGGTCGCGGGGGGAGGGACACGCAGGGAGGGGGGGGGGCGCGGGGGTGACGTGAGGAGGGTCCGGGGGGGGGATGTGCGGCGGGGGGGGGGTGGGACGGACACGGGAATAGCGCGGGGGGGGGACACACACGACACAAAAATACAGCCGGGGGGGGACACGGGAAGAGCGCGGGGGGGGGGATTGCGGGGGGGGCACCGGGGGGGGTCCCAGGGGGATGCGGGGGGGGGGTGGGACACACGGGAAGAGCGGGGGGGGGGGAGGATGCGGGGGGGGGCACAGGGGGGATGCAGAAGCACACGGGGGGGGGCACGGGGGGGTACCAGGGGGATGTGGGGGGGGGGGTGGGACACATGGCAATAACGGGGGGAGGGGAGTGCGGGGGGGGGGCAAGGGGGGTTTGCGGGAGCACACGGAGGGTGCGGGGGGGGCGCGGGGGGGCGCGGGGGGGCACAGGCGCGGGGGGGGTCCCCGGGGGATGTGGGGGGGGTGGGACACACGGGAATAGCGCGGGGGGGGGGAGGATGCGGGGGGGGCACGGGGGTGTCACGGGGGACGCCGGGGGGCTCGGGGGGGCACAGGAAGGATGCAGGAGCACACGGGGGGCGCGCGGGGGGGGTCCCAGAGGGATGCTGGGGGTGGGTGGGACACACGGGAATAGCGCGGGGGGGGGGAGGATGCGGGGGGTCACGGGGGGCGCGGGGGGGGGCACAGGGGGGGCACAGGGGGATGCAGGAGCACACGGGGGGGCACGGGGGGGTCCCCAGGGGATGTGGGGTGGGGTGGGACACACGGGGGAATAGCGGGGGGGGGAAGGATGTGGGGGGGACACGGGGGGCACGGGGGGCACGAGGGGGCACAGGTGGGCAGGGGGGGATGCAGGACCACACGGGGGGGCGCGGGGGGGTCCCAGAGGGATGTGGGGGGGGGGGTGGGACACACGGGGGGAATAGTGGGGGGGGGGAAGGATGTGGGGGGGGCACGGGGGGCACGAGGGGGCACGGGGGGGCACAGGGGGGATGCAGGAGCACACGGGGGGGTCTCGGGAGGGCACAGGAAGGATGCAGGAGCACACGGGGGGGCACAGGGGGGTCCCCGGGGGATGCGGGGGGGGTGGGACACACGGGGGAATAGCGGGGCGGGGGAGGATGCGGGGGGGGCAGGGGGGCGATGCAGGAGCACACGGGGGGCATGGGGGGCGCGGGGGGGGCTCGGGAGGGCACGGGGGGGGCACAGGGGGGATGCAGGAGCACACGGGGGGGCGCGGGGGGGGCACAGGGGGATGCGGGGGGTGGGTGGGACACACGGGAATAGCGCGGGGGGGGGGGAGGATGTGGGGGGGCACGAGGGGGCACAGGGGGATGCAGGAGCACACGGAGGGGCGCGGGGGGGGGCACAGGGGGGCACAGGGGGATGCAGGAGCACACGGAGGGGCGCGGGGGGGCTCGGGAGGGCACGGGGGGGGCACAGGGGGATGCAGGAGCACACGGGGGGGCGCGGGGGGGTCCCCGGGGGATGCGGGGGGGGTGGGACACACGGGGGAATAGCGGGGGGGGGGAAGGATGTGGGGGGGGCACGGGGGGCACGAGGGGGCACAGGTGGGCAGGGGGGGATGCAGGAGCACACGGGGGGGCGCGGGGGGGTCCCCGGGGGATACGGGGGGGGGGTGGGACACACGGGGGAATAGTGGGGAGGGGGAGGAGGCGGGGGGGGCACGGGGGTGTCACGGGGGGGATGCAGGAGCACACGGGGGCATGGGGGGCGCGGGGGGGGCTCGGGAGGGCACGGGGGGGGCACAAGGAGGATGCAGGAGCACACGGGGGGCGCGGGGGGGGCACAGGGGGGATGCAGGAGCACAGGGAGGATGCAGGAGCACACGGGGGGCGCGGGGGGGGCACAGGGGGGATGCAGGAGCACAAGGAGGATGCAGGAGCACACGGGGGGCGCGGGGGGGGCACAGGTGGGCACAGGAAGGATGCAGGAGCACACGGGGGGCGCGGGGGGTCCCCGGGGGATACGGGGGGGGGGTGGGACACACGGGAATAGCGCGGGGGGGGGGATGCGGGGGGGGGGGGCACGGAGGGGGATGCCGAAGCACACGGGGGGCGCGGGGGGGGCTCGCGGGGGCACAGGGGGGTCCCAGGGGGATGCGGGGGGGGGGAGCAATGAGATTTTAGGGGGTGGGGGTGGCCCGCAGCGCTGCAGCCCCGAAAAGCGGCGGGGGGGGGGGGCGGGGGGGGGAGCTGCAGCAAAGCTCGGAAAGGGGGGGGGAGGGGGGAACCCGCAACCCCCCCCCCCTCCCCATCACCCCCCACCCCCTCTTTGCGAGCATAAGCCCATCCCCCCCCCCCGTTCCCCCGCGACCCCTCCCCCAAATTCCCCCCCCCAAAAATCTCCCCCCCCCCCCCCCCCGCGGCACCTTCTCGATCCTCTCGAGCCATTCCCGGTTCTGCGCCAGCTCCGCCAGGAACGCGGGGTGTTGGAGCCACGGCTTGGGGGGGCCCCGGGGGGGGTCCCGGGGGGGGTCCCGCGAGGGGGTCCCCCGCCATCAGCACCTTCTCCCGGATCCAGCCATCCAGCTGCGGGGGGGGGGCACAGCAGCGGGGAGGGCGGGTCAGCCCCCCCGAACGCCTCCAGGGCGCCCCAAAAATAAAGAACCACCCGCCCGGGGGGGGGGGAAAATAGGAAAAAAGGGGGGGGGGGGAAATGGGATTCCCAAAATGGGGGGAAAATGGGATTCCCAAATGGGGGGGGGAATGGGATTCCCAAATGGGGGGGGGAAAAATGGGATTCCCAAAATGGGGGGGAAAAATGGGATTCCCAAAATGGGGGGGGGGTGAGGAGGAGAAGAGGAGGAGGAGGAGGAGGAGGAGGAGGAAGGTGAGGGGGGTGATGGAGGAGGAGGAGGAAGGATGGAGGAGCCGCGGTGATGCAGCAGATCCCGCGCGCCGCCGGGTGAGCCGGGAACGAGAAAAAAATAAAAAAAAAAATTAAAAAAATAAATGGTAAAAAAAAAAAAAAAATCGGGAAGCCCGGCGGGATCTGGGGAAAAAAAAACACAAAAAAAACCCCAAAACCAACAAAAACAAACAACCAAAATTCCGGTGGGATTTGGGGAAAAAAGACCCCAAAATCCCGGCGGGATCTGGGAAAATAAACCACCAAAATTCCGGTGGGATCTGGGAAAAAGACCCCAAAATCCGGCGGGATTTGGGAAAAAAACCGACCGAAAATCCGGCGGGATCTGGGAAAAAAAACCAACCAAAATCCCAGTGGGATCTGGGAAAAAGAGCCAAAATTCCGGCGGGGGGTGGGAAAAAATACCACCCAAAATTCCGGCGGGATTTGGGAAAAAAACCCCAAAATCCCGATGGGATCTGGAAAAAAAAACAACCCAAAATCCCTGTGGGATCTGGGAAAAAAAACAATCAAAATCTTGGCGGGATTTGGGAAAAAAAAACACCCAAAATTCCAGCGGGATTTCGGAAAAAAAACCCCCAAAATCCCGGCGGGATCTGGGAAAAAAAGACCCCAAAATCCCGGCGGGATCTGGGGGAAAAAAAAAAACCAAAATTCCGGCGGGATCTGGGGAAAAAAAACCCAAAATTCCGATGGGATCTGGGAAAAAAAAACAACCCAAAATTCCGGCGGGATCTGGGAAAAAAAAACAACCAAAATTCCGAGGGATCTGGAAAGAAAAACCCCAAAATTCCAGCGGGATCTGGAAAAAAAAAACCCCAAACCAAAACCAACCCAAAATCCCGACGGGATCTGGGGAAAAAAGACCCCAAAATTCTGGCAGGATTTGGGGGGAAAAAAAGAAAAAAACAAACCCAAAATCCCGACGGATCTGGGAAAAAAGACCCCAAAATTCCGGTGGGATCTGGGAAAGAAAAACCCCAAAATCCCGGTGGGATCTGGGAAAGAAAAACCCAAAATCCCGGTGGGATCTGGAAAGAAAAACCCCAAAATCCCGGTGGGATCTGGGAAAAAAAAGACCCCAAAATTCCGGTGGGATCTGGGAAAGAAAAACCCCAAAATCCCGGTGGGATCTGGGAAAAAAAAGACCCCAAAATTCTGGCAGGATTTGGGGAAAAAAAAAAAACAAAATCCCGGTGGGATCTGGGAAAGAAAAACCCCAAAATCCCTCCTGGAATGAGCCGGGAAAAGAGCCCCGGCCCGGGGGGGGGGGAAGGGGGAATGTCCACGGGAACCCCCCTCCGAGGTGATGAGGAGCATTTTGGGGGGTCATGGGAAGCCCTGGAGGGTTTGGGGACCCCCCAAAACCTCCCAAAAATCCATGGGGGGACGTGGTTTGGGTCTCACCGACCTCCTGGTCGGGTTTTGGGGGGTTTTGGAGACCCCCCCCGACCCCAAAAATCCACAGGGGGACGTGGTTTGGGTCCCACCAACCTCCTGGTTGAAGCCCCCTGAGATGCTGAGGAGCATTTTTGGGGCTGGAGGAGCATCTGTGGGGCTGGTGGGACCCCCTGATCCAGTTTTGGGGGTTTTTGGAGACCCCCCCCGACCCCAAAAATCCACAGGGGGTGTGGTTTGGGTCCCACCAACCTCCTGGTTTCCAGTGATGGACCACAACAGGTCCCACCCCGGGCACTGGGGAAGCCCCCTGAGATGCTGAGGAGCATTTTTGGACCCCCTGGTGCAGTTTTGGGGGGGTTTGGAGACCCCCCCGACCCCAAAAATCCACAGGGGGGACGTGATTTGGGTCCCACCAACCTCCTGGATGCTGAGGATGGACCACAACAGGTCCCACCCCGGGCACTGGTGAAGCCCCCTGAGATGCTGAGGAGCATTTTTGGACCCCCTGGTGCAGTTTTGGGGGGGTTTGGAGACCCCCCCGACCCCAAAAATCCATGGGGGACGTGATTTGGGTCCCAGCAACCTCCTGGATGCTGAGGATGGACCACAACAGATCTTCCCACGAGCACTGGTGAAGCCCCCGGAGATGCTGAGGAGCATTTTTGGACCCCCTGGTCCAGCTTTGGGGGGTTTTGGAGACCCCCCCGACCCCAAATTCCCCCTGTTGACGTGACGTGAGAACCCCCCCCCGGTCCTGGAGGTGACACCGAGGGGGTCAAGCCCCCCCCTCCCCACCCCCCCACCCGGAGCCCACCCCCTCCCCCTCCATGGACAGTCCGGGGGCCTCAGGGTTTGGGGGGGGATAATTTGGGGGTCTCCGAGGTTGGGGGGGGTCCGGGGGGGGGTCTCAGGGTTGGGGGGGGGGTCGGTGACCCCGCTCTGACCTCTCGGCAGTTCTGGAGGAACTTCTGGAGCTCGAGGTGGTCCTGGAGCTTCCGCGTCCACTCCTGGGCCAGCTCGTGGTTGTGTTGGCTCCTGCGGGGGGGGTGTCCAGCTCAGCACCCTAATTAACCCCTAATTAACCTCTAATTGAGCCCTAATTAACCTCTAATTAAGCCCTAATTTACCGAATCTGAAGGGGAAACTCAGGTGCCCTCTGGGACCCCCCCCCCTGCAGATTTTGGGGGGTCTTGGATGGGGGTGGTTGGGGGAGAGGGGGGGGACTTGGGTGGTCGTGGAGGTCCAGGGTGGTCTTGGGTGGTCCTGGGTGGGGATGGGGGGTCCTGGGTGGTCCTGGGTGCTGGGGAATGGTCCAGGGTGGTCTTGGGTGGTCCTGGGTAGTCCAGGATGGTCATGAGGGGTCCAGGGTGGTCCAGGGTGGTCTTAGGTGGTCCTGGGTGGGGATGGTGGGTCATGGTGGGTCCAGAGTGGTCCTGGGTGCTGGGGAATGGTCCTGAGGGGTCCAGGGTGGCCTTGGGTGGTCCTGAGTGGGGATGGCGGGTCCTGGGTGGTCCTGGGTGGCCATGAGAGGTCCAGGGTGGTCCAAGACAGTCTTGGGTGGTCCTGGGTGGGGATGGGAGGTCCAGATGGGTCCTGGGTGCTGGAGAATGGCCCAGGGTGGTCCTGGGTGATCCAGGATGGTCATGAGGGGTCCAGGGTGGTCCAGGGTGGCCATGAGGGGTCCAGGGTGGTCCAGGGTGGGGATGGTGAGTCCTGGGTGGTCCTGGGTGCTGGGGAATGGTCCTGGGTGGTGTTGGGTGGTCCAGGGTGGGGATGGTGGGTCAGGGGTGGTCCTGGGTGCTGGGGAATGGTCCAGGGTGGTCATGAGGGCTCCAAGATGGCCCTGGGTGGGGATGGTGGGTGCTAGGTGGTCCTAGGTGGTCCTGGGTGGTGGTGGGGGGTCTTGGCTATTTGAGGAGGTCCAGGGTGGTCATGGGGGGGGGTCTTGGGTGGCCTCGGGTGGTCCTGGGTGGAGGTGGTGGGTCCTGGGTGGTCATGGGGGGGTCCAGGGTAGTCTTGGGTGATCCTGGGTGGTCCTGGGCGCTGGGGAATGGTCCTGGGTGGGTCCAGGGTGGTCCAGGGTGGTCCTGGGCACTGGGGAATGGTCGAGGGTGGTCACGGGGGGTCCTGGGTGGTTGTGGGGGGTCCTGGGTGGTGTTGGGTGGTCTAGGGTGGTCATGGGGGGTCCTGGGTGGTCGTGGGGGGTCCTGAGTGTTTGAGGACATCCAGGGTGGTCCCGGGTGGTCCCGAGTGGTCCTGGGTGGAGGTGGTGGGTCCTGGGTGGTCATGGGGGGGGTCCAGGGTAGTCTTGGGTGATCCAGGGTGGTCCTGGGCACTGGGGAATGGTCGAGGGTGGTCACGGGGGGTCCTGGGTGGTTGTGGGGGCTCCTGGGTGGTGTTGGGTGGTCTAGGGTGGTCATGGGGGGTCCTGGGTGGTCCTGAGTGTTTGAGGACATCCAGGGTGGTCCCAGGTGGTCCCAAGTGGTCCTGGGTGGGGGAGGTGGGTCCTGGGCACTGGGGAATGGTCCTGGGTGGTGTTGGGTGGTCCAGGGTGGTCATGGGGGGGTCCTGGGTGGTTGAGGGGGCTCTTGAGTGTTTGAGGACATTCAGGGTGGTCCTGGGAGGTCATGGGGGGGTCCAGGGTGGTCCTGGGTGGTGTTGGGTGGTCGAGGGTGGTCATGGGGGGGTCCTGGGTGGTTGTGGGGGCTCCTGAGTGTTTGAGGACATCCCGGGTGGTCCCAGGGGCTCCTGGGTGGTCCTGGGTGGTGTTGGGTTGTCTAGGGTGGTCATGGGGGGGTCCTGGGTGGCTGTGGGGGCTCCTGAGTGTTTGAGGACATCCTGGGTGGTGGTGGGTGGTCCTGGGTGGGGATGGTGGGTCCTGGGGGCTCCTGGGTGGTTGGGGGGGGTCCTGAGTGTTTGAGGACATTCAGGGTGGTCCTGGACGGTCGTGGGGGCTCCTGGGTGGTCTAGGGTGGTCCTAGGTGGTCTAGGGTGGTCATGGGGGGCTCCTGGGTGGTTGTGGGGGCTCCTGGGTGGTGTTGGGTGGTCTAGGGTGGTCATGGGGGAGCCCTGGGTGGTTGTGGGGGCTCCTGAGTGTTTGAGGACACCCCAGGTGGTCCCAGGTGGTCCTGGGTGGTCCCGGGTGGTCCCAGGTGGCCCCGGGTGGTCCCGGGTGGTCCCCGGGTGTGGGTAGGCGGGTCCTGGCCGCACGTACTTGGCGCGCAGCCCCTGCACGGCCTCGGCCACGCGGGCGCTGTGGAGGTTGCGCTGGCGCTGGAGGCTCTCGCCGGCCTGGAGGACCAGCTGGACCTTCTGCAGGTTGAGCTCCAGGGTGGTGGTGAAGTCCTTGTGCTTCTTGAGGGCCTTGGTGACCCCCTCCACCGTGTCGGGCAGCTCGGCGTGGGCCAGGGTGGTCTCCTGGGGGAGGGGCATGGGGGGGGGGGGGGGGGACGGTCACGTGCCGTCCTCGGTCCGGTCGCCCCAAAGCCACAGGAGGTCCAGCGGGATCTTCTGTCGCCCAAAGCCACCAACCAGGACCTTCTCCCACCCAAATCCATCACTCGAGACCTTGTCCCGCCTATTTCTGTCACCCAAGACCTTCTCCAGCTCATCCCCATCACCCAAGACCTTCTCCCATCCATCTCCATCATCCAAGACCTTCTCCCACCCATCTTCATTGAACAAGACCTTCTCCCATCCAAATCCATCACCCAAGACCTTCTCCTACCCATCATCTCCATCTCCCATCCATCCCCACCAACCAGGACCTTCTCCCACCCAAATCCATCACTCAAGACCTTCCCTCACCCAAATCCATCACCCAAGACCTTCGTCTACTCATCATCTCCCTCTCCCATCCATCCCCATCACCCAAGACCTTCTCCCACCCATCTCCCTTGACCAAGACCTTCCCTCACCCAAATCCATCACTCAAGACCTTCTCCCATCCATCTCCATCACTCAAGACCTTCTCCCACCCATCTCCACTGACCAAGACCTTCTTCTACTCATCATCCCCATCACCCAAGACCTTCCCCCATCCAAATCCATCACCCAAGACCTTCTTCTACCCATCATCTCCATTTCCCATCCATACCCACCAACCAGGACCTTCTCCCACCCAAATCCATCATTTGAGACCTTGTCCCACCTATTTCTGTTATCCAAGACCTTCTCCAACTCATCCCCATCACCCAAGACCTTCTCCCACCCATCTTCATTGACCAAGACCTTCCCTCACCCAAATCCACCACCCAAGACCTTCTCCCATCCATCTCCATCATCCAAGATCTTCTCCCATCCATCTTCATTGACCAAGACCTTCCCCCACCCAAATCCATCACCCAAGACCGTCTTCTACCCATCATCTCCATCACCCATCCATCCCCATCATCACCCAAGACCTTCTCCCACCCAAATCCATCACCCAAGACCTTCTCCAACTCATCCCCATCACCCAAGACCTTCTCCCACCCAAATCCATCATCCCAGACCTTCTCCCACTCATTGCCATTGACCAAGACCTTTTCCCACCCTTTCCTATCGCCCAAGATCGTCTCCCACCCATCTCCATCGACCAAGATCTTCTTCTACCCATCTCCATCTCCCATCCAACCCCACCATCACTCAAGACCTTCTCCCACCCATTCCCATCGCCCAAGACCTTCTCCCACCCATTCCCATCGCCCAAGACCTTCTCCCATCCATCTCCATCACCCAAGACCTACTCCCACCCATCTCCATTGACCAAGATCTTCTTCTACCCATCTCCACCACCCAAGACCTTCCCCTACCCAAATCCATCACCCAACACCTTCTCCCACCCATCTCCACTGACCAAGACCTTCTCCCACCCATCTCCACCACCCAAGACCTCCTCCCGCCCTCCCCACCGCCCCACCTGGTTGTAGAGCGTGTTCTGGCACTGCTGGACGTCCCTCAGGAAGAGGTGGAAGACGTGGGACTGCACCAGGAGCTCCCTCCTCATCTCCCAGCTCTGCAGGAGCTTCCCCCAGCCCGCGTCCAACTTCTGCAGCCACTGCTGGAGGGACAGGGAGGGCACCTCCATCTCCTCCAGCGCCAGCAGCTCGCTGGCCGCCTGGATCTTGGCGTAGTCCTCCTCGTAGCCGTTGATCTCCTCCTTGAGGGCCACGTGGACGTTGAGCAGCCTCTCGGCCTCGGCCAAGCTGTCGGGCACCTCCTCGGACCCCACGGCCGCCTGGGTCTTCACCAGCCAGCCCAAGAAGTCGTCCAGGTCCTGGATGAACTGCTGGAGCCGCCCGGCCACGGTCAGGGTGTCCTCGCAGCCCTGCAGGGCCCTCTTGAGGTTCTCCCACTCGTCGCTGATCTCCTCGAAGGGCAGCAGGATCTCCAGGGCCCGGGCGGGGTGGGCGGCGGCCAAGGCCTCGCCCTCCCGCTGCAGCCCCACCAGCCGCGGCTCCAGGGCCACCAGGGCGGCCTCCATGGTGGACAGGCGGCGCTGCAGGGCCAGGACCCCGCCCAGGTCGCCGCCGCCGCCCGACTGGGTGGCCTCGATGGCCTTCCTCTTCTCCCGCACCTGGGCCTTCATCTCGCCGCACTCCAGGAGGAAGTTCTGGATCTTCAGCACCGAGCTCAGCTGGCCCTTCTTGGTCTCCACCAGCTCCACCACCCGGTTCCAGCTGGGCCGGGGGGGGGAGAAGGGAGGGATGGAGGCCACCAGGAGCCACCTGGAGGCCACCGGACAGGGGGGGGAGAAGGGAAGGATGGAGGCCACCAGGAGCCACCCGGAGGCCACCGGACAGGGGGGATAAAGGAGGGATGGAGGCCACCAGGAGCCACCCGGAGGCCACCGGACAGGGGGGGGAGAAGGGAGGGATGGAGGCCACCAGGAGCCACCCGGAGGCCACCGGACAGGGGGGAGAAGGGAGGGATGGAGGCCACCAGGAGCCACCCGGAGGCCACCGCGGTTTGGGGTGGGGTGGGAGCGCCGGCGGGGAGAGGTGGGGCCCATAGGGATGTCCCACCGCCCGGGTTGGGGGTCTCCAAGCAGCCCCACACACAGTTCATCCCGTCCAGAAGACCCCAAGAAGGTCGAGGCCCCCCTTGGGACCACCAGGATGGGCTTGGACCATCCCCCTGGAGACCTGGATTCCACGGGGACGTCCCACCCCTGGAGAACCACAGCTTGGGGGTCCCTCCCCCAACCAAGGAGCCCCCAGACAGGTCGAGGGTCCCCCCTTGCCCCCCCCGTGGCCGTACCGGCTGTTGAGGTGGTCCTGGCACGCTCGGACCTCCTCGGAGCTGGGGTGGCCCCCGTCCACCAGCTGCTGCACCACCTGGTTGACGTCCAGGATGCGCCCCATGACGCTGTTCATCTCCTGGTCCAGGCTCTCAAACCTGGGCGGGGGGACACGGGGAAGGACCCCCCAGGGTGAGGGACCACCGGGGGTGAGGGACCACCAGGGGTGAGGAACCACGGGGGTGAGGGATAACAGGATGAGGGACCACCAGGGGTGAGGGACCATGAAGGGATGAGGGATAACAGGGGGTGAGGGACAACAAGGGGTGAGGGACCACCGGGGATGAGGGACAACAAGGGGTGAGGGACCACCGGGGGTGAGGGATAACAAGGGGTGAGGGACCACCAGGGGTGAGGGATAACAGGGGATGAGGGACCAACAAGGGATGAGGGACCATGAAGGGATGAGGGACAACAAGGGATGAAGGACCACCAAGAGATGAAGGACCACCAGGGGATGAGGGACCACCAAGGGATGAAGGACCACCAAGGGATGAGGGACCAACAAGGGATGAGGGACAACAAGGGATGAAGGACAACAAGGGATAAGAGACCACCAAGGGATGAGGGACCACCGAGGGATGAAGGACCAACAAGGGATGAGGGACCACCAGGGGATGAGAGACCACCAGGGGATGAAGGACCATCGAGGGATGAAGGACCACCAAAGCATGAAGGACCACCAAGAGATGAAGGACCACCAGGGGATGAGGGACCACCAGGGAATGAGGGACCATGAAGAGATGAGGGACCACCAAGGGATGAAGGACCATCAAGAGATGAAAGACAACAACAAATGAAGGACAACAAGGGATGAAGGACCACCAAGGCATGAAGGACCACCAAGAGATGAAGGACCACCAGGGGATGAGGGACCACTAAGGATAAAGGACCATCAGGGAATGAGGAACCATGAAGGGATGAAGGACCACCAAGGGATGAAGGACGACCGAGGGATGAAAGACAACAACGAATGAGGGACAACAAAGGATGAAGGACCACCAAGGGATGAGGGACAACAAAGAATGAGGGACCACCAGGGATGAGGGACAACAAGGGATGAAGGACTACCAAGGGATGAAGGACCACCAAGGGACCCAGGTGCTTGTCCCCCCCTTCCATGGTCCGCCAAGGCCTCAGCTTGACCATTCCATGGTCCATCAAGACCTTGGCTTGACCCTTCTTCCGCGGTCCACCGTAACCTCAGCTTGGCCACTCCATTGGGTTCTGGAGCCAACCCACCTGTGCTGGACCACCTCGACCTCATCCAGCTCCTCGGGCACCTCCATCTTCTCCAGCCACTGCTCCTTCTCGTCCACCCACACCTCGCAGGCGTGCACCTCGCTGAACATCCTGTAGACGGCCAGCGCGTCCTGCAGCCACTGCGTCCTCAGCACGGCCACCTCGGCCACCTCCCCGTAGAGCTGCTCCACCTCCACCACCCGGATCTGCACGTCCACCCCTTGCCGGTGGTCGGGCGCCAGCAGCGCCAGCTGCTTCCGCAGGGACATCACGGCCACCCGGTGCTTCTCCACCTCCTCCACCACCGCCCGGTGCTTGCGCAGCAGCGCCTGCCGGGCAGAGCAGAGCCTGAGAAGGGTCTGCAGAGCCTGAGAAGGGTCTGCAGAGCCTGAAAAGGGTCTGCGGCGAAAACGAGGCCCGAAGGGTTGACCGAGAACGCGTCCCCCCAACGGGGAAGAGAAAGGGAATGAAATCCGGCCGGGCTGGCGCGAGAGAACGGGGAGAGAGAACGGTGGAGCCCCCGGGGACGCCGACACGGACACGGGGGAGGAAGGCAGAGGGGGGACAAGGAAGGGAGAGGAGCCGAGGGCAAATATCAGAAACTCCTGCCAGACGCGTGAGGAAACGCGAGCCCAATTATGGAGAGCTCGAGAGTTCACGAGGGAGAGGAGGGAGAAAACGACCCCTGCGAGGCCGAAGGAACGGGATGTCCCACAGAAACTCCTCCCTGGTCGAGGAGGTCCCAATACCCCTTCCCTGGTCAAGGAGGTCCCAGTACCCCTTCCCTGGTCAAGGAGGAGCAGGATGAGGTCCCAGCACCCCTTCCCTGGTCGAGGAGGTCCCAGCACCCCTTCCCTGGTCAAGGAGGAGCAGGATGAGGTCCCAGCACCCCTTCCCTGGTCGAGGAGGTCCCAGCACCCCTTCCCCACCCAAGGAGGAGCAGGACGAGGTCCCACCACCCCTTCCCTGGTCAAGGAGGTCCCAGCACCCCTTCCCCAGCCAAGGAGGGGTCAAGTTGAAGACCTCGCCTCTAACTCCACCTCGACTCCCCCTGTTACGAATATCATAACCGGACGCTGCAATATTATGGATATTCCTGAAAAGCGACGTCATCCCTTCGCAAAAACCGTACGAACACCCAACTCTTCGACTGCCGCCGCTCAGAGACCCAAGCTCTGCCTCCGAGCAGTTTCTCCGCGCCCGTTTGGGGCGCAAAAGGGGCGTCACCTGGGTGGAGTAGTCGTCGTGGCCGAAGTCGTCGCTGGACACGATGCGGTAGGTGTCCTGCAGCCACGCCACCAGGTCGTCCGTCTCGGCGCTGAACTGGAAGAAGTTCAGGGCGTCCTCCAGGCGCTGCTGGTGGAGCCCCGTGACCTCCTCCAGCTTCTTCCAGCGCAGGCAAACCTCCCGCATCTTCTCCTGGATGCCGGCGGGGCCGAAGGACTTCTTGGCCAGGATCTTCTCGCCTTTCTTCATGGTCTGGTGGAGGAGGGCGCGCCGGTTGCCCAGCTCGCCCAGCATGGTCTTGTGCTTGGTGGTCAGGGTGAGGACGCTGCTGAGGTCGCGGCCGCAGGTCTTGGCGGCCAAGATCTTCTCCTTCTCACGGATCCAGGCCTCGGCCTCCTCCATCTCCTGGAAGAAGGTCCAGAGCTGGCGGGAATCCTCCAGCTCCTTCCGCCTCTTGGCTGCCAGCTCCTCCAGCTCCTCCAGGCACGTCTGCACGTGGTTGACCCGGTTGCAGATGATCTGGGGGTCGCAGGGTTGGTAACCTGGGCCGAGACAAAGAGGCTTCAGCGTTGGAAGGGGTGACCAGGGAGGTGGTGGAGCCGCCGACCCTGGAGGAGACCCCTTGGGTTGACCCTTCTTCCGTGGCCCACCACGACCTCGGGGCGACCTTTCTGTGCTCTACCAGGATCTTGGGTTGACCCTTCCATGGTCCACTAAGACCTCAGGGTGACCTTTCAACCAAGACTTTGGGTTGACCTTTCCATGGTCTATCAAGATCTCAGATTGACCCTCCCATGGTCCACCAGACCCTGGTTTGACCTTTCTGTGGCTCACCAAGACTTAGGGTTGACTCTTCTTCCATGGTCCACCATGACCTTGGGTCAACCTTTCCGTGGTCTACCAAGACCTTGGGTTGACCCTTCCATGGTCTATCAAGACCTTGGGTTGACCATCCCATGGTCCATCAAGACCTCGGGTTGATCTTTCTTTCATGGTCTACCAAGACTTTGGGTTGACCCTTCCATGGTCAACCAAGACCTTGGGTTGACTTTTCTGTGGTCCACCAAGACCTTGGCTTGACCCTTCCATGGTCAACCAAGTTCTTGGGTTGACCTTTCAACCAAGACTTCGGGTTGACCCTTCCAAGGTCCACCAAGATCTTGGCTTGACCCTTCCACGGTCAAGGCTTGAACCTTCTTCCATGGTCCACCGAGACCTCCTGTTGCTCATTCCATGGCCTACCAAGACCTTGGTTTGGCTCTTCCCAAGGAGCCCCTGCCAGTGCCCACCCCGGTGCCCACCCCGGTGCCCCCCGTTACCCTCCAGCTCCGAGAACTTGAGGGCGGCGGCGTTGAGGGCCTGGACGCGCTCGGTCTGGGCGGAGATGTCGGCCTCCAGCAGCCCGTGCTTCTGCAGGAGGTCCTCCACCTCCAGCAGGTGCTTCCCCAGGTCCTTGGAGACCAGGAGAACCTGGAAGAGAACAAGAGAAACCCTTCTGAGGTCCACCAAGACCTTGGGTTGACCCTTCTTCCATCATCCACCGAGACCTCAGCTTGGCCGTTCCATGGTCTACCAAGACCTTGGGTTGACCTTTCTGTGGTCTACAAGACCTTGGTTGACCCTTCTTCCATGGTCCACCAAGACCTCAGCTTGGCCATTCCATGGTCTACCAAGACCTTGGGTTGACCTTTCTTCCATCATCTACCAAGACCTTGACTTGACCCTTCTTCCATGGTCCACCAAGACCTTGGGTTGATCAAGACTTTGGGTTGACCCTTCCATGGCTTACCAAGACCTTGCGTTGACTCTTTTTCCATGGTCTACCAAGACCTTGGCTTGACCCTTCTTCCATGGTCCCACCAAGACCTCAGCTTGGCCATTCCATGGTCTACCAAGACCTTGGCTTGACCCTTCTTCCATGGTCCCACCAAGACCTCAGCTTGGCCATTCCATGGTCTACCAAGACCTTGGGTTGACCCTTCTTCCATGTCTACCAAGACCTTGGCTTGACTCTTCTTCCATGGTTCACCAAGACCTTGGGTTGACCCTTCTTCCATGGTCCACCGAGACCTCAGGTTGACCGTTCCATGGTCTACCAAGACCTTGGCTTGACTCTTCTTCCATGGTTCACCAAGACCTTGGGTTGACCCTTCTTCCATGGTCTACCACGACCTTGGGTTGACCATTCAAGACCTTGAGTTGATCCTTCCTCCATGGTCCACCAAGCCCTTGGCTTGACCCTTCTTCCATGGTCCTACCAAGACTTTGGGCTGACCCTTCCATGGTCCACCAAGACCTTGGCTTGACCCTTCTTCCACGGCCCACCAAGCCCTCAACTCGGCCATTCCATCGGGTCCCGGAGCCGCCCCCCCGCGTCCTCCCCGGCCGCCCTACCTGCATCTCCTCCATCCAGTCGATCATGTAGACCATCTCCTGGAAGATCTTCTGCAGGGCCAAGTTCTGCTCGAGGCGGGCGCGGCGGGCGCGGACCAGCTCGGTCAGGAGGCCCCACTGCCTCAGGATGTTGTCCTTCTGGGCGCTGATCCTCTTGGTGTCGTAGTAGCCCTCGGACTCCATCTCCAGGGCCAGCTCCACCACCACCTGGATGCGCTCCTGGTACGAGGAGATGTCGGCCTCGATGGCCTCGTGCTTCTTCATGGCCGCCTCCACCGCCGGCAGGTCGTAGCCGAAGTTGTCCTGCGGTGGGGGGACGTGACAACGGGGGGATGGAGACCTCGCCGGTCAAGGAGGAGCAGGATGAGGTCCCAACATCCCTTCCCTGGTCAAGGAGGTCTCACCAGACCTTCATGGTCAAGGAGGTCCCAACACCCCTTCCCTGGTCAAGGAGGAGCAGGATGAGGTCCCATCATCCCTTCCCTGGTCAAGGAGGTCCCACTAGACCTTCATGGTCAAGGAGGTCCCACCACCCCTCCCCAATCAACCAGGAGCCCAGTGAGGTCCCACCACCCCTCTCCCTGGTCAAGGAGGAGCAGGATGAGGTCCCACCACCCCTTCCATGTTCAAGGAGGATCAGGATGAGGTCCTAACACCCCTTCCCTGGTCAAGGAGGTCCCACCAGACCTTCATGTTCAAGGAGGTCCCACCACCCCTCTCCAGTCAACCAGGAGCCCAGTGAGGTCCCACCACCCCTCTCCCTGGTCAAGGAGGTCCCACCACCCCTCCAGGGTCAAGAAGGAGCTTGATGAGGTCCAACCATCCCTCCCTGGTCAAGGAGGTCCCACCACCCCTCCCCAATCAACCAGGAGCCCAGTGAGGTCCCACCACCCTCGCTGAGGTCCCACCACCCACGTGTTGGGTTCCTCCACCCCCACCCCATCACCAGGGGTCCTCCCCTGGGCTGAAGGTCCTCCGGGACCCCCTTCCCACCCCGGCCCACCTGGGAGACGAGGCGCTGGTTCTCGTTGAGCCACGTCTCCCTCATGACGGCCTTGTGGTCGAAGCGCTGGGCCAGGAGCTCCAGCTTCTCCTGCCGGATGAGCTCGTTCCTCAGGGCCACCTCCCGCTCGTGCTCCGCCTTCTCCAGGCACGTCCAGGCCTGACGGGGGGGACGGGGGGGTCACCGGGAGCTCCTCGAGACCACTGGGGGATCATCCTTGGGATGGGGAGGTCTCACCAGCCCTCCCCGATCCGGGAGGAAAATGAGGTCGCCCCAGAAGGTCCCACCACCCCCGATGAGCTCCCACCACCCCTGATGAGCTCCCACCACCCCTTCATGGTCAACAAGGAGCTCAAGAAGGTCCCACCACCCCCGATGAGCTCCCACCACCCCCGATGAGCTCCCACCACCCCTTCATGGTCAACAAGGAGCTCGATGAGGTCCCACCACCCCATCATGGTCAACGAGGAGCTCAGTGAGGTCCCACTACCCTTTCATGGTCAACAAGGAGTTCAAGAAGGTCCCACCCCCCCCGATGAGCTCCTACCACCCCCAATGAGGTCCCACCACCCCTTCGTGGTCAACAAGGAGCTTGATGAGGTCCCACCACCCCTTCATGGTCAACAAGAAGCTCAAGAAGGTCCCACCACCCCTTCATGGTCAACAAGGAGCTCGATGATGTCCCACTACCCTTTCATGGTCAACAAGGAGCTCGATGAGATCACACCACCCCTTCATGGTCAGTGAGGAGCCCAAGAAGGTCCCACCACCCCTGATGAGGTCCCACCACCCTTTCATGGTTAACAAGGAACTCAAGAAGGTCCCACCACCCCTTCGTGGTCAACAAGGAGCTCGATGAGGTCCCACCACCCCCGATGAGCTCCCACCACCCCTTCATGGTCAACAAGGAGCTCAAGAAGGTTCCACCACCCCCAATGAGCTCCCACCAACCCTTTGTGGTCAACAAGGAGCTCAAGAAGGTCCCACCACCACTGATGAGCTCCCACCACCCCTTCATGGTCAACGAGGAGCTCAAGAAGGTCCCACCATCCCCAATGAGCTCCCACCACCCCTGATGAGCTCCCACCACCCCTCCCTGGTCAATGAGGAGCTCAATGAGGTCCCACCACCCCCAATGAGCTCCAACCTCCCCTTCATGGTCAACAAGGAGCTCAATGGGGTCCCACCACCCCCAGTGAGCTCCCACCACCCCTTTGTGGTCAACAAGGAGCTCAAGAAGGTCCCACCACCCCCAGTGAGCTCCCACCACCCCTTCATGGTCAACAAGGAGCTCGATGAGGTCCCACCACCCCCGATGAGCTCCCACCACTCTTTCCTGATCCATGAGGTCCCACCACCCCTCCCTGGTCAATGAGGAGCCCAAGAAGGTCCCCCCACCCCTGAAGAGGTCCCCCCACCCCTCCCGGTGTCCCGTCGGCACCTTGTTGATGTCGGAGATGCTCTTGCCCTCGCTGGGCACGTAGAGCTTGCGGTTGGTGGCCCGGAGTTTGCTCTGGATGGTGAAGAGCAGGACCTCCAGGTTGCCCTTCTCCTGGAACCTGCGGGGCGGCAGCGCCGGGTGAGGGCAGGGCCCACCACCCCTCGGGCATCCAGGAGGTCCCGCCGCTCATCCCCGGGCAACGAGGAGCCCAAGGAGGTCCCACCATCTCTGATGAGGTCCCACCACCCCTCCCTGGTCAACAAGGAGCCCAAGGAGGTCCCACCACCCCTTCCCAGCCCACAAGGAGCTCAGTGAGGTCCCACCATCCCCTGATGACCCCTTCCTGGTCAACAAGGAGCCCAAGGAGGTCCCACCATCCCTGATGAGGTCCCACCACCCCTCCCTGGTCAACAAGGAGCACCAAGAGGTCCCAGAAGGAGCCCAATGAGGTCCCACCACCTCTCCCTGGTCAACAAGGAGCCCAATGAGGTCCCACCAACCCTCCCTAATCCATGAGGTTCCACCACCCCTCCCTGGTCAAGGAGGAGCACAAAGAGGTCCTGGAAGGAGCCCGATGAGGTCCCACCAACCCTCCCTAATCCATGAGGTCCCACCACCCTTCCCTGGTCAACAAGGTCCCACAAGGAGCCCAGTGAGGTCCCACCAACCCTCCCTGATCAACAAGGAGCACCAAGAGGTCCCAGAAGGAGCCCAGTGAGGTCCCACCAACCCTCCCTAATCCTTGAGGTCCCACCACCCCTCCCTGGTCAAGGAGGAGCACCAAGAGGTCCCAGAAGGAGCCCAATGAGGTCCCACCAACCCTCCCCAATCCTTGAGGTCCCACCACCCTTCCCTGGTCAAGGAGGTCCCACAAGGAGCCCAATGAGGTTCCACCAATCCTCCATGGTCAAGGAGGAGCACCAAGAGGTCCCAGAATGAGCCCAACAAAGTCCCACCAGCCCTCCCCAATCCATGAGGTCCCACCACCCCTCCCTGGTCAAGGAGGAGCACCAAGAGGTCCCGGAAGGAGCCCGATGAGGTCCCACCACCCAAACATCGTGTCCCTCACCCCCCCTCAGGGGGTCCCCCCCGGCAGGGCCTCACTTGACGGGTTTCTCCAGGGTGCAGAAGGCGGTGAAGGCCTGGAGCTGCTGCTGGACCCCCGTGAGGGAGTTGGCGAACTTCTGGTTGGTGATGATGGTGATGGTGTGGTGGATCCAGGCCAGGAGCTCGGCCGCCAGCGCCTCGTACCGCGCCGTGATGGCCCCGATCTCCATCACCTGGTCCAGGACCTGGGGGGGGACACGGGTGGGGGGTGGAGGGATCAGGGAGGGCTCCCACAGGACCCCCTGGAGGGGTCACCTGTGTCCAGTCCCACCAGAGACCCCTCCAGTGGTGGCCGGGGTGGTGGGATGGGACGTCCACGGGGACGGGGGGGACGTGGATGGAGCGAGGGATGGGACATCCCATGGACCCAAAGATGGGACATCCCATGGATCAAAAGATAGGACATCCCATGGACCCAAAGATGGGACATCCCATGGATCAAAAGATAGGACATCCCATGGACCCAAAGATGGGACATCCCATGGATCAAAAGATAGGACATCCCATGGACCCAAAGATGGGACATCCCATGGATCAAAAGATGGGACATCCCATGGAGCAAAAGATGGGACATCCCATGGACCCAAAGATGGGACATCCCATGGAACAAAAGATGGGACATCCCATGGAGACAGGGAGGGGGAACACCATGGAGGGATGGACCAAGGGATGGGATATCCCATGGAACCAGGGATGGACCAAGGGATGGAGCAAGGGATGGGACATCTCTTGGAGACAGGGATGGGGAACATCATGGAGGGATGGACCAAGGGATGGGACATCCCACGGAATTAGGGGTGAGGAACACCATGGGGGAATGGACCAAGGGATGGGACTTCCCATGGAACCAAGGGATGGACCAAGGGATGGGATGTCCCATGGGGACAGGGATGGACCAAGGGATGGACTGAGGGATGGACCAAGAGATGGGACATCCCATGGAACCAGGGATGGACTGATGGATGGACCAAGGGATGGGACATCCCATGGAGACAGGGATGGGGAACACCATGGAGGAATGGAGCAAGGGATGGGACAGCCCATAGAACCAGGGATGGACCAAGGGATGGGATATCCCATGGAGCCAGGGATGGACTGAGGGATGGACCAAGAGATGGGACATCCCATGGATCAAAAGATGGGACATCCCATGGACCAAAAGATGGGACATCCCATGGACCAAAAGATGGGACATCCCATGGAATTAGGGGTGAGGAACACCATGGAGGGATGGACCAAGGGATGGGACTTTCCATGGAACCAGGGATGGACTGATGGATGGACCAAGGGATGGGACATCCCATGGAGACAGGGATGGGGAACACCATGGAGGAATGGAGCAAGAGATGGGACAGCCCATGGAACCAGCGATGGACCGAGGGATGGACAAAGGGATGGGACATCCCATGGAGCCAGGGATGGACTGAGGGATGGGACAATCCATGGAATCAGGGATGGACTGACAAATGGACCAAGGGATGGGACATCCCACGGATCAAAAGATGGGAGATCCCATGGAATCAGGGATGGGGAACACCATGGAGGGATGGACCAAGGGATGGGACAGCCCATGGAACCAGGGATGGGGAACACCATAGAGAGATGGACCAAGGGACGAATCAAGGGATGGACAACTCATGGAGCAAAGCCTGGGATGTCCCATGGACCAAGGGATGGGACACCAAGGAGCCAGGGATGGACCAAGGGATGGGACATCGATGGAGCAAAGGATGGGACGTCCCATGGAGCCAGAGATGGACAAAAAGATGGACTAAGGGATGGGACACCAAGAAGAACTAAAGATGGGCCATCCCATGGAGCAAGGGATGGGACATCCCATGGAGACAGGGATGGACTGAAGGATGGGACAACCCATGGAATCAGGGATGGACTGAGGGATGGACCAAGGGATGGGACATCCCATGGATCAAAAGATGGGACATCCCATGGAATCAGGGATGGGGAACACCATGGAGGGATGGAGCAAGGGATGGGACTTCCCATGGAATTAGGGATGGGGAACACCACAGAGACATGGACCAAGGGACGAATCAAGGGATGGACAACTCATGGAGCAAAGGATGGGACGTCCCATGGACCAAGGGATGGGACACCACAGAGAACAAGGGATGGGACATCCCATGGACCCAGGGATGGACCCAGGGATGGGCCAGCGATGGAGCAAAGGGTGAGGAACCCCCTGGACCGAGGACCCACCTTCCCAATGCGCTTCCCCTCCACCGCCAGCGCCTTCATCTTGGAGAAGTAGTGGTAGAAGGACACCACGTAGGTGATGATGGACTTCTCATCGGGGTCCTCCATGTTCACATCTGGTGGCAGCAAAGGGTCACCCCCTCCAAAATCCTTCCCTCCGGCTCCCAACCACCCCCCAGGACCGCCAGGTCCCACCGACGTCGGGCTGATCCCTCCACCTCGAGATGTTCTTCAAAACGAAGGTGGGTGGTGGAGATGCCCCACCCGGGGTGGAGGGATGGACAGATGGACCCTTCCTGCACCCCACCCGTCCGTACCCTCGGGGTCCAGCAGCTTGCTGAGCCCCAGGTGCTGCTCGGCCGTGTTGAAGGCCTGCTGGAGGTTGTAGGTGGCGTTGGACTTGGTCAGCTTGTGGAAGTCGACGAGATCCGGCCTACGAGGGGGACGAGGGCACCTCGACACCCCCTTCCTTGGCCAAGGAGGTTCTAAAAGGCCTCCGCGGTCAAGGGGGAGCCCAAGGAGGTCCCACCACCCCTCCCTGGTCAAGGAGGTTCCACCAAGCCTTCGTGGTCAACGAGGAGCTCAGTGAGGTCACGTCACCCCTTCGTGGTCAACAAGGAGCTCAAGGGGATCCCACCACCCACGAGGAGGTCCCACCACCCCTCCCCAGTCAATGAGGAACCCAGTGAGGTCCACCACCCCTCCCTGGTCAAGGAGGATCCTGATAAGGTCCACCCACCCTTCCCTGGTCAATGAGGAACCCAACGAGGTCCCACCACCCCTCCCCAGTCAAGGAGGAACCCAACGAGGTCCCACCACCCTTCCCTGGTCAAGGAGGAACCCAACAAGGTCCCACCACCCTTCCCTGGTCAAGGAGGAACCCAACAAGGTCCCACCACCCTTCCCTGGTCAAGGAGGAACCCAACAAGGTCCCACCACCCTTCCCTGGTCAAGGAGGAACCCAACAAGGTCCCACCACCCTTCCCTGGTCAAGGAGGAACCCAACAAGGTCCCACCACCCTTCCCTGGTCAAGGAGGAACCCAACAAGGTCCCACCACCCTTCCCTGGTCAAGGAGGAACCCAACAAGGTCCCACCACCCTTCCCTGGTCAATGAGGAACCCAACGAGGTCCCACCACCCCTCCCCAGTCAATGAGGAACCCAACGAGGTCCCATCACCCTTCCCTGGTCAATGAGGAACCCAAGGAGGTCCCACCACCCCTCCCTGGTCAAGGAGGAACCCAAAGAGATCCCACCACCCCTCCCTGGTCAATGAGGAACCCAAAGAGATCCCACCACCCCTCCCCAGTCAATGAGGAACCCAAGGAGGTCCCACCACCCTTCCCTGGTCAATGAGGAACCCAACGAGGTCCCACCACCCCTCCCTGGTCAATGAGGAACCCAACGAGGTCCCACCACCCCTCCCTGGTCAAGGAGGAACCCAACGAGGTCCCACCACCCCTCCCTGGTCAAGGAGGAGGTGGTGACCCCTCCGGGGTGTCCCCCCCAGACCTGTGCCGGTGGATGAGGGCGTTGAAGGCCAACCCGTCCCTCCAGCTGGTGGTGAAGTTCTGGATGTTGACCTCGGGGTAGCTGTGGGGGATGGGGGGGTCAGGGGGGGTCTCCATCCCTCGGGAGGGTCCATCCCACCCCCAGGGGGGTCCATCCCACCCCCGGGCCGGGGCCAGGCCTCACCCCGCCGTCTTCATCTGGCACCAGAGCAGCAGCGCGTCCTTGGCCGAGCGCGTCTCCCGGTTGTCCTCGGTCTTGATTTTGATCACCTGGATCTGGGGGAGGGCGTCACCGTCATCACCAGCACCATCATCATCATCATCATCACCATGAGCAGCAGCAGCAGCAGCAGCATCACCATGAGCATCATCATCATCATCATGAGCATCATCATCATCATCATGAGCAGCATCATCATCATCACCATGAGCAGCAGCAGTAGCAGCATCATCACCATGAGCAGAATCATCATCATCATCATCACCATGAGCAGCATCATCATCACCATGAGCATCATCATCATCACCATCATCACCACCACCATCATCACCATGAGCATCATCATCACCACCATCATCATCACCACCATCATCATCACCATCACCACCACCACCATCATCATCACCACCATCATCATCATCACCACCATCATCATCATCACCATCATCATCATCACCACAAACATCATCATCACCACCATCATCACCATCATCTCCCACCATCACCATCACCACCATCATCATCATCTCCCACCATCATCACCACCATCATCTCCCACCACCATCCCCATCATCTCCCACCATCATCACCATCACCATCACCATGAACATCACCATCACCATCTTCTCCCACCATCATCATCACCACCATCATCATCATCACCACAAACATCATCATCACCATCATCATCATCTCCCACCATCATCACCATCATCTCCCACCATCATCATCACCATTATCATCATCATCTTCATCCCACCATCATCATCATCACCCCCATCACCACCATCATCATCACCACCATCACCACCACCACCACCACCACCATCATCACCACCATCATCATCATCACCACAAACATCATCACCACCATCACCATCATCTCCCACCACCACCATCATCATCATCACCCCCATCCCCATCCCCATCCCCCCCCCCACGCCCTGCAGCCCCACCCGCCCCCGGAGGTGGCCCCGGTGCCCCCCGGCGTGGCCGCACCTGGAAGCGCAGGATGATGGTCCAGATGAGGCCGAGGGTGAGGCGGTGGTTGCCGTCCACGATGTCGTGGGAGCCCACGTTCTCCAGGTGCACCCGCTGCTCCTTCAGGAACTGCAGCGCCTTGTCCACGTTCTCCAGAGAGTGGATCCGCATCCGGCCCCGCGTGGGCTTGGGCTGCCGGCGACACCGACACCCCGACCTCGGAGAGCGCCCGCGACGGCCCCGCCGCCGGGACGGCGACGGGGATTGGGTGACAGCGATGATGTTGTGAACGAGGAATTTGATGATGATGATGATGATGATGACAAGGTTGATGATGATGATGATGATGTTGATTGGATGATGATGTTGATGATGACAATGTTAATGTTGATGTTGGTTTGGTGATAATGACGATGTTGATTGGATGACAATGTTAATGTTGACGTTGATTTGATGATGATGATGATGATGAAGTTGATTTGATGATGATGATGATGATGATGTTTATGTTGACTTGATGATGATGATGTTCATATTGATTGATGATGATGATGTTTATGTTGATGATGACGAAGTTGATTTGATGATGATGATGATGATGATGTTGATTGGATGATGACGTTGATAACGACAATGTTAATGTTGATGTTGGGTTGATGATGATGATGATGTTGATTGGATGATGAAGTTGATGATGACAATGTTAATGTTGACGTTGATTTGATGATGATGATGATGATGATGTTGATTGGATGATGACGTTGATAACGACAATGTTAATGTTGATGTTGGGTTGATGATGATGATGATGTTGATTGGATGATGAAGTTGATGATGACAAGGTTGATGATGATGATGATGATGATGTTGATTGGATGATGACGTTGATGACGACAATGTTAATGTTGACGTTGATTTGATGATGATGATGATGATGTTGATTGGATGATGATGTTGATGATGACAATGTTAATGTTGACGGTTTGATGATGATGATGATGATGATGTTGATTGGATGATGACATTGATAACGACAATGTTAATGTTGACGTTGATTTGATGATGATGATGATGATGATGAAGTTGATTTGATGATGATGAAGATGATGATGAAGTTGGTTCGATGATGATGATGTTCATGTTGACTTGATGATGATGATGTTCATGTTGATGATGATGATGTTTATGTTGATGATGACGAAGTTGATTTGATGATGATGAAGATGATGAAGTTGATTTGATGATGATGATGTTTTTGTTGACTTGATGACGATGATGATGTTCACGTTGATGATGATGATGATGTTGATTGGATGATGACGTTGATAACGACAATGTTAATGTTGACGTTGGTTTGATGATGATGATGATGAAGTTGATTTGATGATGATGATGATGATGATGTTTATGTTGACTTGATGATGATGATGTTTATGTTGATGATGACAAAGTTGATTTGATGATGATGAAGATGATGATGATGTTGATTTGATGATGAAGATGATGATGAAGTTGATTTGATGATGATGATGATGATGTTCATGTTGATGATGATGTTGATTTGATGATGATGATGTTTTTGTTGATGATGATGATGATGTTGATCTGATGATGATGATGTTCACGTTGACTTGATGATGATGTTGATTTGATGATGATGACGACGATGACGATGACAACGTTGACGATGATAATGACAATATTAATGATGATGATGATGATGATGGGGATGACATTGATGAAGTCTGCATTGATGACGATGTTGATGATTGAAGATGAAGACGAAGATGACGACGATGATGATGATGATGATGACAATGATGATGAAGATGACCCCCTCGTGTCCCTCACCAGGCTCTCCCCTGAGAGCACCTCGAGCAGGCGGGTGAGGATGACGTTGAAGTTGATGATGATGTTGACGATGACGAAGATAATGATAACAATGATGAAGATGATGATGATAAGGATGATGATGAAGATGATGAAGATGATGAAGATGATGAAGACGACCCTCTCGTGTCCCTCACCAGGCTCTCCCCCGAGAGCACCTCGAGCAGGCGGGTGAGGACATTGACGATGATAACGATGATGATAACGATGATGAAGATGACAGTAATGATGAAGATGATGAAGATGATGAAGACGACCCCCCCCGTGTCCCTCACCAGGCTCTCCCCCGAGAGCACCTCGAGCAGGCGGGTGAGGATGACGTTCATGATGATGATGACAATGATGACGACGATGTTGATGATTGAAGATGAAGATGAAGATGATGAAGATGATGAAGATGATGAAGACGACCCCCCCGTGTCCCTCACCAGGCTCTCCCCCGAGAGCACCTCGAGCAGGCGGGTGAGCACGAAGCCGTCCCTCAGGTCGCTGTAAAGGTCCCCGACGCGACAGGCCGCCCGGGCCAGGTGGGCGTTCACCCACTTGGTGAAGGTTTTCTTCTGCACCGCGTCCCTCTCGTCTGGGGGGGGACACACGGGGGGGGGTCACCCCAATGCACCCCCTGGGACCCCCCAACAGGTCCCACCCAGCCCCCCTGGGGACCCCCCAGTTCCTACGGTCACCTCCCCACCCTCGGGGGACCCCCAAAGCCCCCCTAAGCTCTGGGGACCCCCCAAACCCACAGGGGACCCCCAAAGCCCCCCTAAGCTCTGGGAGGGCCCCCCAAACCCATGAGGGACCCTCCCCATGCCCAGGGACCCCCAAACCCACAGGGGACCCCCAAACCCCCCCTAAGCTCTGGAGGGGCCCCCCAAACCCATGAGGGACCCTCCCCATGCCCAGGGACCCCCAAACCCACAAAGGATCTCTAAACCCCCCCATAATCACAGGGGAGACCCCCCCAAACCCACAGGGGGCCCCCAAACACCCCTAAGCCCCAGAGGACCCCCCCAAACCCACAGGGGAACCCCAACCCCCCCCCATAATCACAGTGGAGACCCCCCCCCAAACCACAGGGGGTCCCCAGACACACAGGGGACCCCCAAAACCCCCCTTAAGCTCCAGGGGTGCCCCCAAACCCACAGGGGATTCCCAAACCCCCTTGAAGCTCCAGGGGTGCCCCCAAACCCACAAGGGACCCCCAAACCCCCCCGAAGCTCTGGGGACCTCTCAAACCCACAGGGGACCCCCAAACCCTCCTAAGCCCCAGGGGTTCCCCCCCAAACCCACAGAGGGCCCCCAAAACCCCCTGAAGCTCCAGAGGTGCCCCCCCCCTAAACCCACAGGGGACCCTCCCAATGCCCAGGGACCCCCAAAAAGCCCCAGGGGGGCTCCCCAAGTCCTTGAAGGACCCCCAAACTCACAGAGGATCCCGAAACCCCCCCATAATCACAGGGGAGACCCCCCCTAAGCCACAGGGGGCCCCCAGACCCACAGGGGACCCCCAAACGCCCCCATAATCACAGGGGAGACCCCTCCTAAGCCCCAGTGGTCCCCCCAAATCCACAAGGGACCCCCAAACCCTCCTAAGCCCCAGGGGTGCCCCCTCCAAACCCAGAGGGGCCCCTCCCCATGCCCAGAGACCCCCAAACCCACAGAGGACCCCAAAACTCCCCAATAACCACAAAAGACTCCCCCAAACCCACGGGGAGACCCCCAGACCCCCAAGGGACCCCCCCCAACCCCCCCCCCCTAAGCTTCGGGGGCACCCCCAAACCCACGAGGGACCCTCCCAATGCCCAGAGACCCCCAAAAGCCCCAGGGGGGTTCCCCGATCCCACAGGGGACCCCCAATCCCACAGTGAAACCCCCAAACCCCCCAAGGGATCCCCAAATCCCCCCTAAGCTTGGGGGGCACCCCCAAACCCACAGAGGACCCTTCCCAACGCCCAGGGACCCCCAAAAGCCCCAGGGGGGCTCCCCAAGTCCTTGAGGGACCCCCAAAGCCACAGGGGACCCCTAAACCCCCCCATAACCACAGGGGAGACCCCCAATCCCACAGGGAACCCTCAGACCCCCAAGGGACCCCCAAACCCCCCCCTAAGCTTTGGGGGCACCCCCAAACCCACAGAGAACCCCTCTCAATGCCCAGGGACCCCCAAAAGCCCCGGGGGGCTTCCCCAACTCCTTGAGGGACCCCCAAACCCACAGGGGACTCTCCCAATGCCCAGGGACCCCCAAAAACCCCAGGGGGGACCCCCAAACCCACAGGAGGCCCCCAGACCCCCAAGGAACCCCCAAACACCTCCCAGTTCCCATGGGGACCCCCCCAAACCCCCTCCCAAAACCCCCCCCAAGCCCCAAGAACCCCCAAGCCCCACGAAGGACCCCCCAGGGACCCTCAAACCTGTTAAACCCCCCCAGGGACCCCCTAAACCCTCCCCAGTTCCCATGGGGACCCCCAAGCCCCCCCCAGAGACCCCCTAAAACCCCCCCAATTCCCATGGGGACCCCCGAAACCCTTCAACCTCACCCCCAGGGACCTGCACCCCCCCCACAATTCCCATGGGGACCCCCCAAACCCCCCCAGGGACCCCCCAAAACCCCCTAAACCCTCCCAGGGACCCCCTAAAGCCCCCCAACCCCCCCCCCAATCCCCAGGACCCCCCCCCCCAATTCCCATAGGGACCCCCCAACCCCCCCCAGGGACCCCCCAACCTCCCCCAGGGATCCCCCTAAATCCCCCCCAGGGACCCCCAACCCCCCCCAGGGACCCCCAACCCCCCCCAGGGACCCCCCAATTCCCCCAGGGACCCTCAAACCCCCCCAGGGACCCCCCAATTCCCCCAGGGACCCTCAAACCCCCCCAGGGACCCCCAACCCCCCCCAGGGACCCCCAACCCCCCCAGGGACCCCCCCAACCTCCCCCAGGGACCCCCCAATTCCCCCAGGGACCCCCAAACCCCCCCAGGGACCCTCCTAAATCCCCCCCAGGTATCCCCAACCCCCCCCAATTTCCCCCCCCCCCCCCAGTTCCCACGGGGACCCCCCAAACCTCCCCATAACCCCCCCGGGGGCACCCCCGGGTGGGTTTTTTTTTTGGGGGGGGGTCTCGGGGGTGTTTTTTTGGGGGGGGGGTCTCAGGGGTGGTTTTTTGGGGGGGGTCTCAGGGGTGGTTTTTTTGGGGGGGGGTCTCACCCACCGGCCAAGGCCTTGATCCGGGAGCACTCGAAGATTTTGGGGTCCCCCCCCCCAGGCCCGGGGGGGCTCGGGGGGGTCCCAGGGGCCGTTGTTGTTGTTGTTGGGGGCGGGGGGGGAGGGGTCGGCGTTGTCCAGCTCGGCCGCCATTTTTTCTGGGGGGGGGGGTCCCCAAATTTTGGGGGGGGGGGGTCCCCACACTGCGGGGGGAGGGGAGAAAGGGGGGGGGGGAGGGTCAGCGGTGGAGACACCCCCCCCCAAAACACTCAAATCCCCCCCAGGACCCTTCTGAGACCCCCAAGACCTTCTGAGACCCCCCCAAGATCCTCAAAGCCCCCCCCCCCAAAAGACCCCTCTGAGATCCCCCCAAGACCCTCAAAGCCCCCCCAAGACCCCTCTGAGACCCCCAGTCTGCCCCAGAGACCCCTCTGAGCCCCCCCCAGACCCTCAAAGCCCCCCCCGGACCCCTCTGAGTCCCCCCCAGACCCCCAATCCCCCAAAAGACCCCTTTGAGCCTCCCCAAGACCCTCAAAGTCCCCTCCGGACCCCTCTGAGAAGCCCAGTCCCCCAAGAGACCCCCCCAAGACCCCCCAGACACTCCAGAGCCCCCCCAAGACCCCCAGGAACCCCACCAAGACCCCCCCCCGATCCTCTACAGCCCCCAAAGACCCCCAGGACCCCCCGAGCCCCCCCCCAGACCCCCCAGTCCCCCCCATCCCCACCCCTCCACCATCATCTGCAGCCCCCCCACGACCCCCTGAAGCCCCCCCAAGACCCCTCATGACCCTCTGAAGCCCCCCCCGACCCTCCAGAGCCCCCCCAGAGCCCCAGGAACTCTCGAGTCCCCCCCAAGACCCCCAAGACCCCCCCCAAAACCCCCCATCCCCATCCCTCCACCATCACCTGCAGCCCCCCCACGACCCCCTGAAGCCCCCCTATAGACCCCCAATCCCCTCCCCGAGACCCCCCCAAGACCCCCCCGATCCTCTACAGCCCCCAAAGACCCCCAGGACCCCCCTGAGCCCCCCCAGACCCCCCATTCCCCCCCCATCCCCACCCCTCCAGCATCACCTGCAGCCCCCCCACCACCCCCTATATGCCCCCCTAGAGCCCCCCAAGCCCCCCCTTAGACCCCCTACTGCCTCCTGAAGCCCCCAGACCCTCCAGAGCCCCCTCAAACCCCCCAGGACCCCCCGGGCCCCCCCCAAGCCCCCCTGTAGCCCCCCAGTGCCCCCAACAACCCCCCATCCCCACCCCTACACCATCACCTGCAGCCCCCCCACGACCCCCTGAAGCCCCCCCAGACCCTCCAGAGCCCCCTAAGACCCCCAGGAACCCCCCCAAAACCCCCCCGATCCTCTACAGCCCCCCCAAGCCCCCCAGGACCCCCCCGAGCCCCCCCGATACCCCCCATTCCCCCCCCCTCCAGCATCACCTGCAGCCCCCCCACGACCCCCCGTAGCCCCCCAGGACTCCCCCCACCCTCTCCCCATCCCCCCCCGAGCCCCCCAGGACCCCCCCGAGCCCCCCCCGCCCTCCCCCCTCCCCAAATCCCGGCCCCGGGGCCCCTCCCGCGGTCACCTTGACCCCCCCCCCCTCCCCTCCCCTCCCTCCCCCATCCCCGTTCCCCCCCTCCCCTTTTCCCAACCCCCCCTTTCCCCCCCCACGACCACCCCCCACCCCCAAAATCACCCCCCTCGGACCCTCCCCCTCCCCCCCTCGCCCCCCCCTCCCCCCCCCATCCATCCTCCACCTCCCATTCCCGGGAAAAAACCGGGAATGTCGGGAAGGCCGGGGATGAGGAGGAGGATGGGGATGAAGGGGGGGGGGGGGGTCGCGGGGGGGGTAGGGGGGGGGTCTCCACTCACCGGATTTTGGGGGGTGAGGGGGGGGGGGGTTGGAGGGGGGTGGGGGAGGGGCGCTCGGCGCTGCCGGTGCCGCCGGTCCCGCCCTGAGCGCGCGACGCCGCCCGGCCCCTCCCCCCTCCCAAAAAAAAACCCCACTGCAGCCCCTCCCCCACCCCCCCCCCCCGAACCGGGACACGCCCCTCCCCCACCCCCCCCAGTGTCCCCCCCGTTATCCCGGTTTGGCCTCCCGTTATCCCGCTATTCCCATATCCTGGTATTTTTATTATCCCGGTATTTTTATTATCCCGGTATTCCCACATCCCGTTATTCCCACATCCCGGTATTTCCTGTTATCCCAATATTTCCATATCCTGGTATTCCCATTATCCTGGTATTTTTATTATCCCGGTATTCCCATTATCCCGGTATTCCCACATCCCAGTATTCCCACCATCCTGATATTTTTATTATCCCAGTATTCCCATATCCTGGAATTTCCATATCCCAGTATTCCCAGTATTCCAATATCTCCATATCCTGGTATTTCCATATCCCGGTATTCACGTTATCCCAATATCTCTATATCCCGGTATTCCCATTATCCTGGTATTCCCATTATCCCAGTATTCCCACATCCCAGTATTCCCACCATCCCGATGTTTTTATTATCCCAGTATTTCCATATCCTGGAACTTCCATTATCCAGGTGCTCCCGTTATCCCAGTATTTCCATATCCCAGTATTCCTGTTATCCCAATATTTCCATATGCTGGTATTCCCATATGCTGGTATTCCCATATCCCGGTATTCCCATTATCCTGACATTTTTATTATCCCAGTATTTCCATATCCTGATATTCCTGTTATCCCAGTATTTCCATACCCTGGTATTTCCATATCCCGGTATTCCCGGTATTCCAATATCTCCACATCCCGGTATTCCCGTTATCCCGGTATTCCCACATCCCAGTATTCCCACCATCCCGATGTTTTTATTATCCCAGTATTTCCATATCCTGGAATTTCCATTATCCCAGTGTTCCCATTATCCCAGTATTCCCATTATCCCAATATTTCCACATCCCAATATTTCCCTATCCCAGTATTCCCGTTATCCCTGGGATATCCCCCTTCCCCCGGACCCTCCCGGTGTCCCCCCCCCTCCCCCCGTTATCCCGGTTTGGCCTCCCGTTATCCCGGTATTCCCGTTATCCCGGTATTCCCATATCCCGGTATTCACATTATCCCGGTATTTCCACATCCCGGTATTTCCTGTTATCCCAATATTTCCATATCCTGGTATTCCCATTATCCAGGTATTTTTATTATCCCAGTATTCCCATATCCCAGTATTCCCAGTATTCCAATATCTCCACATCCCGCTATTCCCATTATCCAGGTATTTCCACATCCCGGTATTCCCATTATCCCAATATTTTTATTATCCCAGTATTCCCATATCCTGGAATTTCCATTATCCTGGTATTCCCGCTATCCCAATATTTCCATATCCTGGTATTTCCATATCCTGGTATTCCCATTATCCTGATATTTCCATTATCCCAGTATTCCCATTATCCCAGTATTTCCATATCCTGGTATTTCTGTTATCCTGATATTTCCATTATCCCGGTATTTCCATATCCCAGTATTCCCGTTATTCCAATATTTCCATATCCTGGTATTTCCATAGCCCGCTATTCCCGTTACTCCAATATTTCCATATCCCAGTATTTCCATATCCCGGTATTCCCGGTATTCCAATATCTCCATATCCCGGCATTCTCATTATCCCGGTATTTCCATAGCTTTACATTTCCATATCCTGGTATTTCCATATCCCGGTATTCCCATTATCCCGACATTCCCATTATCCCGGCATTCCCGTTATCCCACTATTTCCATATCCTGGTATTCCCATTATCCCAATATTTCCATTATCCCAAAATTCCCATTATCCCAACATTCCCATTATCCCGGTATTTCCATATCCAGGTATTTCATATCCCAGTATTCCCATTATCCCGACATTTCCATTATCCTGACATTCCCATTATCCCAATATTTCCATATCCTGGTATTCCCATTTTCCCAGTATTCCCATTATCCCGGTATTCCCTTTACCCCGATATTTCCATTATCCTGGTATTTCCACATCCCAGTATTCTCGTTATCCCAATATTTCCATACCTTTATATTTCCATTATCCCGGTATTCCCACATCCCAGTATTCCCATTATCCCGATATTTTTATTATCCCAGTATTCCCACTATCCCGGTATTTCCACATCCCGGTATCTCCACTATCCAGGTGTTCCCATTATCCCGGCATTCCCGTTATCCCACTATTTCCATATCCTGGTATTCCCATTATCCCAATATTCCCATTATCCAAATATTCCCATTATCCCAACATTCCCATTATCCCGGTATTTCCATGTCCAGGTGTTTCATATCCCAGTTTTTCCATTATCCTGACATTCCCATTATCCCGACATTTCCATTATCCCGACATTCCCATTATCCCAGTATTTCCATTATCCAGGCACTCCCGTTATCCCAGCATTCCCACATCCCGGTATTCCCACTATCCTGATATTTTTATTACCCCGGTATTCCCATGATCCCGGTATTTCCACATCCCAGTATTCCCATTATCCCGACATTCCCATATCCCAGTATTCCCATTATCCCAGTATTTCCGTATCCCAGTGTTCCTGTTATCCCGGTATTCCCACTATCCCAATATTTCCATTTATCCTGATATTTCCATTTATCCCAATATTCCCATTATCCTGGTATTTCCATAACCCGGTATTCCCATATCCCTGTATCCCTATTATTCCAACATTATCATATCCCTATATTTCCATTTATCCCACTATTTCCATTATCCTGATATTTCCATATCCCAATATTTCCATATCCCGGTATTCCTGTTATCCCTCTATTTCCACTATCCCAATATTTTTATTATCCCGGCATTTCCCTATCCCGGTATAATGGGGAGACAAACTGGGATAATGGGAGGGGAACTGGGATAATGGGGAGACAAACTGGGATAATGGGAGGGGAACTGGGATAATGGGGAGACAAACTGGGATAATGGGGAGACAAACTGGGATAATGGGAGGGGAACTGGGATAATGGGAGGGGAACTGGGATAATGGGGAGAAACTGGGATAATGGGGGGGGGAACTGGGATAATGGGGAGAAACTGGGATAATGGGGGGGTCTGGGATATGGGAATACTGGGAATAACAGGAATACTGAGGTATGGGAATACTGGGATAATGGGGGGATTGGGGGTAATGGGAATACTGGGATAATGGGAATACTGGGATAATGGGAATGCTGGGTAATGGAAATACCGGGATAAGAGGAACACAGGGAATGCCATACTGGGACCATACAGACCAGGGGGGCCATACTGGGACCATACAGACCAGGGGGGCCATACTGGGACCATACAGACCAGGGGGCCATACTGGGACCGTACGGCCCGGGGGGGCCATACTGGGACCATACAGACCAGGGGGCCATACTGGGACCATACAGACCAGGGGGGCCATACTGGGACCATACAGACCAGGGGGCCATACTGGGACCGTACGGACCAGGGAATGCCATACTGGGACCGTACGGCCCGGGGGGGCCATACTGGGACCATACAGACCAGGGGGCCATACTGGGACCATACAGACCAGGGGGGCCATACTGGGACCATACAGACCATGGGGCCCATACTGGGACCGTACGGACCAGGGGGGCCATACTGGGACCATACAGACCAGGGAATGCCATACTGGGACCATACAGACCAGGGGGGCCATACTGGGACCATATGGACCAGGGGGGCCATACTGGGACCATACGGACCAGGGGGGCCATACTGGGACCATATGGACCAGGGGGGCCATACTGGGACCATATGGACCAGGGGGGCCATACTGGGACCATACAGACCAGGGGGCCATACTGGGACCATACAGACCAGGGGGGCCATACTGGGACCATACAGACCAGGGGGGCCATACTGGGACCATACAGACCAGGGGGGCCATACTGGGACCGTACGGCCCGGGGGGGTCCCTATCGTCACCCTACAGCCCTTTTTGGGGGGTCCTCGGTCTCTATCGACACCCTACAGTCCTCTGGGGGGTCCCTATCAGCACCTACAGCCCTTTTTTGGGAGGTCCCGCCCCTTTTTGGGGGGTCCCGCCCTTTCTGGGGGTCCCGCCCCTTTTGGGGTGGGGTTCCACCCTTCGTGGGCGGGGCCAAACCCCAAATCCCGCCCCCTCCCTCCCCGGGGGGCCGATCCCAAAAAACCCGGCGCTTCCCGGTGGTGCCGGGGGGTTGTTTTGGGGGTCGGGGTCGTGTTTTGGGGGGTCAGGGTCGAGTTTTGGGGGGTCGGGGTCGTGTTTTGGGGTGGCGGCCATGGCCGAGGGGAAGAAGATCGTGATTTTTGGGGCCACGGGACGCACCGGGAGGGTCACGCTGGAGCTGGCGCTGGAGCAGGGTGAGGGGGGGGGGCACCCCAAAATTGGGGGGGGACACCCCCAAATTGGG
>NW_026138474.1:0-31484 GCF_025592945.1 Manacus candei
GGGCTCTATAGGATCTCTATAGGGTCTCTATGGGGTCCCCGCCAGGGGGCGCCACCCTGCCCCTCCCACCACCCCCCGCCCCGGCCCCGCCCCTTTCCCGCGCCGGCCCCGCCCCCTTTTCCCCCGGGCGGTACCACCCGCACGTTTCGAGGCGGGGGGGGAAGGCACATCCCCCCCTCACGGTGGGTGGGGCGCGCCGGCCCCGCCCCCCGAGCCCATAAAAGGGGCGGCCGCGCGCGCGGGGGGCGCAGTGCGGGCGCCACGTGGAAGCGGGAGCGGCACCGCCATGGCCTCCAACGGTACCGGCACCGCCGCGGGAGGGCAGGGCAGGAGAGGGGAGGAGAGGAGGAACCCGCGGGGACGGGGGTGTGGGGTGGGTGGGGGGCAAGCAGGGACCCCTCCTCACCTCGGGGGGAAGGGTCACAGAGCACCCCCTTCACCCCGCGGGGACTCGCAGACGTTCCCCCCTCCCGCCTTTACCTCAGGGAGTGGGTCACAGACACCCCCTTCACCCCGCGGGGTCTCGCAGATCCCGCCTTTACCTCAGGGAGTGGGTCACAGACACCCCCTTCACCCCGTGGGGACTCGGAGACGTTCCCCCCTCTCGCCTTTACCTCAGGGAATGGGTCACAGCCCACCCCCTTCACCCCGCGGGGACTCGCAGGTTTCCCCCTCCAGATCCCCCCTCGCCCCTCAAGAATAGCCCCGCAGGTTTTTCCCCCTCACCTCAGGACCCCCCTTCACCTCGCAGACCCCCCCCCCATCCCCTCACGCCATGGCGGGGGGGTCGCAGATCGCCCCTTTTAGCCCATATTGGGCCCACGAAGGGTTTTTAGGGGGGCTCCGGAGACCCCCCCCCCGATAAGACGTGAGGGGATGAGGGTTTTAACCCCTGAGGGGCGGGCGTGGGAGGATATTCCGGAGGCCCCCGCGCTTAAAGCCGCTTCGTGAATGCTTTTCCTTTAATTGACGGCCTTTTAAAAGCTTAATCTCCCGCTGATTGTTGTCGTTTAGCGGTTGTTTAATTGTGAATTTTTTCGTTGTTAGCGTTGCTGAGGGTGGCTGTGATTTGATGCCGCCCCGTTTCCGCCACGCCTCGCCCTCGTTCCCTAATTCCAACTCGTTTCCCCCTTTTCTTTTAACGCTTCTTTACTGTTCCCTCGCCTCGACGTTTCTCGCCGGTTGTTTTAAGCCCAAACCGCCCCGTTTTCGCCTTTTTCGTTTAAAGCGTCGTGGTTTTGTCGCTTAAAAAAAAACCCCCGGCGGGCGGCGCCGAACAAAGCGCCGCGCCCCGGGATGCTCCGCGCCCTCACCGGCGAGGGGGAGAATGACACCCGAGTAACCCCCAAACGCGCGATTTTAACACAAAAGAACCTTAATTTTTTTGAAGGGATTCGGGAGGTCCGGGGGGTGATTTTGGGGGATTCGGGGCTCTTTCTCCCCCCCACCTCGCCCCCCCCGGCGGCCGCCATTTTGTGGTTTTGCCGCTGCGCCACCGCCGCCATTTTGTGCGCGCCGGCGCGTGCGCGGCGCCGCTGCCGCAGTGACACATCCGGGTCCTTTTTTCCCCCTCCTCCGCCTCGCCCCGTTAAATCAATTAAATCAAAAAGAAAAGATTTAAAGTAATAACCCTCCCCCCCTCCCCCCCCCCCCCCCGCCGCCGCGTTTCTCCTAAAAACGTAAAATTTGGGGTAAAAGATCCTTGATCTTGGCGGTTTCTTTCATACAAACCCGCGCTGCGAGGCGGGAAAGAGCCGCCATGTTGGGGGGGGTGCCGTGAGGGGGGAGATCGGACCTCGCTTTTGTTGTGGATTTCTGAGGGGAAATTTATATTTTTTTACCCGATTTACGGCTTTACAGTTCTGTTCCCTCGTTTATTGTTTCGTTTGTGTCGTTTTCTGGGGGCGTGTGAGGGTAAATACCGGAGCTTAGGCCCCCTTTTTGTCGCGCGAAAGCCTGTGGGGAATCTGAACGTTCGTTTTCGTGTAACCTCCAAATACTTTATTTTTTTTAAGTTTATATCCTTTTTATTTACGTTAAAAAAATTATTAAACGTGGTGGTTTTCTTCGCTTTTTTTAGGGTGTGTTTGCTCTTAGAACCACGTGCTTCCACACCCCCTTTTTGTTGTGTGGTACCTGAGGGCAATTTTAACTTCTCCTTTTTTTTATTTCATATCTAAATAAATGGTTTTATGATTATTCGGTTTTTTTAACATATAAACGGTCGGATTTGAGCCCCCTGTGTGCTTTTCTTAGAGATTTATTCCTTATTAAATAGGGGCGTTTATTCTCTCCTATTGTTATGCAAAGCCTGAGGGGGGAATTAAAACGGTCACTTTCATTTATGCATTTAAATAATTAAATTTGCCTTTACTTTCTCCTTTTTTTTTCTGGCGAGTGAAACTTTAAATTTGTGTTTAATTTTTTTTTCTTTTGGCGGGAAAATTTGCTCAGAAAGAGCCATTTGTGGCTTTGGAGTGGATAAAACACCCAAATTCCCTCAATTTGTGTCTTGGCTTCACAATTTCTGCCCTAAAATCATTTAATTCCATAAATAATTCCAATTACTTTATCGTTTCCTGAATTACAGGCAGCATATACAACACAAACACACGTTAATATTTAATTCCAATAACGAAATATATGTCTTTAATGGTACTTTTAATACAACATTTATTATTGTTTTTCCTCCAGAGTAAAGGTAAATTCTATAACATAAACCTGTTTATTAATGGTTAGTTCTGGGGGTATTTTCACACTTTTTAATTCTGATTTTTAATTTAATTTCTATTATTTCTCCCCCCCAGATCACAACCAGACCCTGTAACACAAACCTCCCTATTAATATTTAATTCTGGGGGTGTTTTTACCCTTTTTAATTCCAATTTTTAATCTGATTTCTCTATTTCTACCCCCACACTATACATATAAATATACGTACCTATATATAGAGCCAGACCTTATAACATAAACCCATCCATTAATATTTAATTTTAGGGGTATTTTTACCCTTTTTAATTCCAATTTTTAACCCAATTTCTCTCCTTTCTCCCCCAGATTACAGCCAGACCCTATAACACAAATGTACTCATTAATATTTAATTCTGGGGGTATTTTTACCCTTTTTTAATTCCAATTTTTAACCCGATTTCTCTCCTTTTTCCCCCCATATTTTATATAAATATATATATATATATATATGCATACATATATATAGAATCAGACTTTATAACACAAACCTACCTATTAATATTTAATTTCAGAGCTATTTTTACCCTTTTTAATTCCACTTTTTAACCCAATTTCTTTCCTTTTTCCCCCCATATTTATTATATATATATATATAAATATATATATATATATATGCATACATATATATAGAATCAGACTTTATAACACAAACCTACCTATTAACATTTAATTTCAGAGCTATTTTTACCCTTTTTAATTCCATTTTTTAACCCGATTTCTCTCCTTTCTCCTTCAGATTACAGCCAGGTTCTACAACACAAATGTACTCATTAATATTTAATTCTGGGGGTATTTTCACATTGGTTAATTTTAGTTTTTAGTCTAATTTTTATTATTTCTCCCCCCAGATTACAGCCAGATCCTATAACACAAATGTACTTATTAATATTTAATTCTGGGGGTATTTTTACCCTTTTTAATTCCATTTTTTAACCCAATTTCTCTCCTTTCTCCCCCAGATTACAGCCAGACCCTATAACACAAATGTACTCATTAATATTTAATTCTGGGGGTATTTTTACCCTTTTTAATTCCAATTTTTAACCCGATTTCTCTCCTTTTTCCCCCCATATTTTATATAAATATATATATATATATATATATGCATACATATATATAGAATCAGACTTTATAACACAAACCTACCTATTAATATTTAATTTCAGAGCTATTTTTACCCTTTTTAATTCCATTTTTTAACCTGATTTCTCTCCTTTCTCCCCAGATTACAGCCAGACCCTATAACACAAATGTACTCCTTAATATTTAATTTTGGGGATATTATTTTTACACTGAAATGTGACTTTTAATGCACTATTTTTTATTATTTTTGGCCCGTATTAAAAATAGTGTTTTTAACACAAATGTACTTATTAATGCCTAATTTCAGAGTTATTTTTACCCTTTTAAATTCCAATTTTTAACCCAATTTCTCTCCTTTCTCCCCCAGATTACAGCCAGACCCTATAACACAAATGTACTCATTAATATTTAATTCTGGGGGTATTTTTACCCTTTTTAATTCCACTTTTTAATCTGATTTCTCTTATTTCTCCCCCTCAGATTGTATATATATATACACGCATATATATATATATATATATACATATATGTAGAGCTAGACTCTATAACACAAACCTACCTATTAATATTTAATTCTGGGGGTATTTTTGAACTGGTTAATTTTAATTTTTAATCTGATTTCTCTCATTTCTCACCCCCAGTTTTATATATATATATATATATATATATATATATATATATATATATATATATATATATATATATATATATATATATGTATATAGCTAGACAGTATAACACAAACCCTCCCGTTAATATTTAATTTTGGGGGTATTTTTACCCTTTTTAATTCCAATTTTTAATCTAATTTCTCTCCTTTCTCCCCAGATTACAGGCAGACCCTATAACACAAATGTACTCATTAATATTTAATTCTGGGGGTATTTTTACCCTTTTTAATTCCATTTTTTAACCCGATTTCTCTCCTTTCTCCCCAGATTACAGCCAGACCCTATAACACAAATGTACTCCTTAATATTTAATTCTGGGGATATTATTTTTACACCGAAATGTGACTTTTAATGCACTATTTATTATCATTTTTGGCCCACATTAAAAGTAGTGTTTTTAACACAAATGTACTTATTAATGCCTAATTTCAGAGGTATTTTTATCCTCTTTAATTTGAATTTTTAACCCGATTTCTCTCCTTTCTCCCCAGATTACAGCCAGACCGCCACGCAAAGGTACCGCCCCCTCTCTCCTCCCCCCCCCCCATTCCCAGTGGGAATTCCCCCTTTTTCCCCCCAAACTCACCCAATTTTGCTGTTTTTTCCCCCCCAGCTACGGCGCCTACCCCGCTCCCCCGAGCCAGGGCTACTCGCAGCAGAGCAGCCAGCCCTACTCGCAGCAGGGCTACTCGGGCTACTCGCAGTCCACAGACACCTCGGGCTACGGCCAGAACAGCTACAGCTCCTCCTACAGCCAGAGCCAGAGCAGTACGGACCCCTGAAACCCCAAAAACCACCCCCAAAAAACCCAAATCCGGGAGATCTCACCCCGATTTACCCCCCCCAGGTTACAACACCCAGTCGGCCCCGCAGCCCTACGGCAGCGGGGGGGGATACGGGACGGGGCAGAGCTCCCAGAGCTCCTACGGCCAGGCCTCGTCCTACCCGGGCTATTCCCAACCTCCCGCCGCCTCCTCGGCCTCTGGAAGGTGAGATTGGGCAATTTTGGGGGGATTTGGGGGAAATTGTGGGATTTTGGGGGTGTTTTGGGCATGTGGGACGGGGCAGAGCTCCTACGGCCAGGCCTCGTCCTACCCGGGGTATTCCCAACCTCCCGCTGCCTCCTCGGCCTCTGGAAGGTGAGATTGGGGGATTTTGGGGGGATTTGTGGGATTTTAGGGGGGTTTAGAGGGGGTTTTGGGGGGGTTTTGGGGATACGGGACGGGGCAGAGCTCCCAGAGCTCCTACGGCCAGGCCTCGTCCTACCCGGGCTACTCCCAGCCTCCCGCTGCCTCCTCGGCCTCTGGAAGGTGAGATTGGGGGATTTTGGGGAGATTTGGGGGATTTTGGGGGAATTTGGGGGTGTTTTGGGGCTCTGGGATGGAGGTTTTGGGATATGGGACAGGGCAGAGCTCCCAGAGCTCCTACGGCCAGGCCTCGTCCTACCCGGGGTACTCCCAACCTCCCGCCGCCTCCTCGGCCTCTGGAAAATGAGTTCTGGGGATTTTGGGGGATTTTGGGGAGATTTGTGGGGTTTTTGGGGTGTTTTTGGGATACGGGACGGGGCAGAGCTCCCAGAGCTCCTACGGCCAGGCCTCGTCCTACCCGGGGTACTCCCAGCCTCCCGCTGCATCCTCGGCCTCTGGAAGGTGAGATTGGGGGATTTTGGGGAGATTTGTGGGGTTTTTGGGGTGTTTTGGGGATGTGGGACGGGGCAGAGCTCCCAGAGCTCCTACGGCCAGGCCTCGTCCTACCCGGGGTACTCCCAACCTCCCGCCGCCTCCTCGGCCTCTGGAAGGTGAGATTGGGGGATTTTGGGGGGATTTGTGGGGTTTTTGGGGTGTTTTGGGGATGTGGGATGGGGCAGAGCTCCCAGAGCTCTTCTGGCCAGGCCTCGTCCTACCCGGGCTATTCCCAACCTCCCGCTGCCTCCTCGGCCTCTGGAAGGTGAGATTGGGGGATTTTGGGGGAATTGTGGGATTTTGGGGGATTCTGAGGGATTTAGGGAGGATTTGTGGGATTTTGGGGGTGTGGGACGGGGCAGAGCTCCCAGAGCTCCTCCGGCCAGGCCTCGTCCTACCCTAAATATTCCCAACCTCCCACTGCCTTCAGAAGGTGGGATTGGGGCAAATAACCCCAAAATAACATTTTCCTCTCAAATATATTTATTGGGGGTTCGTTAGGGCCGGTTTGATAATTAAAAAGCACCCAAAAAAACCCCCTTAAATAAAATTAAAAGATAAAAAACCAATAAAAAGAGAAAGTTCATGGTGGTGTGATTTGTTATGATTTCTCTGCTAATTAACTGCTAATTAATGATGGATTGTTGAGGGGTGATTAATGAGTTTTGGGGGTAAAAGGGGCGGTTTTGGTGACTTTTTGGGGTGGTTTTTTTTGCAGCTACGGCAGCGGCTCCGGGAGCTCGAGCTACGGGCAACCCCCGAGCGGGGGGTACAGCCAACAGCAGGGCTACAGCGGGGGCCAGCAGAGCTACAGCCAACAGTCGTCCTACAACCCCCCTCCCAGCTACAGCCAGCAGGGCCAGTACAGCTCCGGCGCCTGTGAGTCCTTTTGGGGTCATTTTGGGGGGATTTTGGGGGATTTGGGGTCATTTTGGGGGAATTGAAGGGGTTTGGGGTCTGTAATATGAGGGTACAGTCAGTAGGAACAGTCGTCCTACAACCCCCCTCCCAGCTACAGCCAGCAGGGCCAGGACAGCTCCGGCGCCTGTGAGTCCTTTTGGGGTCATTTTGGGGGGATTTGGGGTCATTTTGGGGTGAAATCAGCCTGATTTGGGGTCTGGAACGTGGGTACAGTCAATAGGAACAGTCGTCCTACAACCCCCCTCCCAGCTACAGCCAGCAGGGCCAGGACAGCTCCGGGGGGTGTGAGTCCTTTTGGGGTCGTTTTGGGGGATTTGGGGTCATTTTGGGGGATTTGGGGTCATTTTGGGGTCGTGGGATGGGGGTACAGTCAATAGGAACAGTCGTCCTACAACCCCCCTCCCAGCTACAGCCAGCAGGGCCAGGACAGCTCCGGGGGGTGTGTGAGTCCTTTTGGGGTGAAATCACCCGGATTTGGGGTCATTTGGGAGGATTTGGGGTCATTTGGGGTCATTTTGGGGGATTTGGGGTCATTTTGGGGGATTTGGGGTCATTTTGGGGTCGTGGGATGGGGGTACAGTCAATAGGAACAGTCGTCCTACAACCCCCCTCCCAGCTACAGCCAGCAGGGCCAGGACAGCTCCGGGGGGTGTGAGTCACTTTGGGGTTGTTTTGAGGGATTTGGGGTCATTTTGGGGGATTTGGGGTCATTTTGGGGGATTTGGGGTCATTTTGGGGTCGTGGGATGGGGGTACAGTCAGTAGGAACAGTCGTCCTACAACCCCCCTCCCAGCTACAGCCAGCAGGGCCAGGACAGCTCCGGGGCCTGTGAGTCCTTTTGGGGTCATTTTGGGGGGATTTGGGGTCATTTTGGGGTGAAATCAGCCTGATTTGGGGTCTGGAACGTGGGTACAGTCAATAGGAACAGTCGTCCTACAACCCCCCTCCCAGCTACAGCCAGCAGGGCCAGGACAGCTCCGGCGCCTGTGAGTCCTTTTGGGGTCATTTTGGGGGATTTTGGGGTCATTTTGGGGGGTTTGGGGTCATTTTGGGGGGTTTGGGGTCATTTGGGGGAATTTAAGGGGTTTGGGGTCTGTAACAGGGGGGTACAGTCAATAGGAACAGTCGTCCTACAACCCCCCTCCCAGCTACAGCCAGCAGGGCCAGGACAGCTCCGGGGGGTGTGTGAGTCACTTTGGGGTTGTTTTGAGGGATTTGGGGTCATTTTGGGGGATTTGGGGTCATTTTGGGGATTTGGGGTCATTTTGGGGGAATTTAAGGGGTTTGGGGTCTGTAACAGGGGGGTGCAGTCAATAGGAACAGTTGTCCTACAACCCCCCTCCCAGCTACAGCCAGCAGGGCCAGGACAGCTCTGGCGCCTGTGAGTCACTTTGGGGTCATTTTGGGGGGATTTTGGGGGATTTGGGGTCATTTTGGGGGAATTTAAGGGGTTTGGGGTCTCCAATATGGGGGTACAGTCAGTAGGAACAGTCGTCCTACAACCCCCCTCCCAGCTACAGCCAGCAGGGCCAGGACAGCTCCGGGGCCTGTGAGTCCTTTTGGGGTCATTTTGGGGGGATTTGGGGTCATTTTGGGGTGAAATCAGCCTGATTTGGGGTCTGGAACGTGGGTACAGTCAATAGGAACAGTCGTCCTACAACCCCCCTCCCAGCTACAGCCAGCAGGGCCAGGACAGCTCCGGCGCCTGTGAGTCCTTTTGGGGTCATTTTGGGGGATTTTGGGGTCATTTTGGGGGGTTTGGGGTCATTTTGGGGGATTTGGGGTTATTTTAGGGGAATTTAAGGGGTTTGGGGTCTCCCATATGGGGGTACAGTCAATAGGAACAGTCGTCCTACAACCCCCTCCCAGCTACAGCCAGCAGGGCCAGGACAGCTCCGGCGCCTGTGAGTCCTTTTGGGGTGAAATCACCCGGATTTGGGGTCGTTTGGGGGGTTTGGGGTCGTTTTGGGGTGAAATCAGCCTGATTTGGGGTCTGGAACGTGGGTACAGTCAATAGGAACAGTCGTCCTACAACCCCCTCCCAGTTTGGGTTGAACTGCCCGGTTTTGGGTTATAAATGTCGTTTTGGGGCAGAATAAGGGGGAGTTGGGGCAGGACGGCCCCAGTTTGGGTCAAAATCAGCCAGATTTGGGTCAAAACGCCCCAATTTGGGTGAAAATGCCCTGATTTGGGTGAAAATGCCCCAATTTGGGTCAAAGTGCCCTGATTTGGGTCAAAATGTCCCTATTTGGGTGAAAATGCCACAATTTGGGTCAAAATGTCCCAATTTGGGTCAAAGTGCCCTGATTTGGGTGAAAATGTCCCTATTTGGGTCGAAATGCCCTGATTTGGGTCGAAATGCTGTGATTTGGGTCAAAGTGCCCTGATTTGGGTCAAAATACCTCAGTTTGGGTCAAAATGCTGCGATTTGGGTCACAATGGTGTGATTTGGGTCAAAACACTCTGATTTGGGTCAAAATGCTGTGATCTGGGTCAAAATGCCCTGATTTGGGTCAAAATGTCCTGATCTGGGTCAAAATGTCCCAGTTTGGACGAAAATGCCCTGATTTGGATCAAAATGCCCCAATTTAGGTAAAAATGTCCCAATTTGGGTCAAAACGCCCCAATTTGGGTCAAAACACCCCGAGTTGTGTTGAAATGCTGCGATTTGGGTTGAAACGCGCCAATTTAGGTCAAAATGTCCCTGTTTGGGTCAAAACGCCCCGATTTGGGTCAAAATACCTCAATTTGGGTCGAAATGCCCTGATTTGGGTTGAAACGCCGCAATTTGGGTCGAAAATGCCGTGATTTGGGTCAAAATACCTCAATTTGGGTCAAAATGCCCCGATTTGGGTCAAAACGTCCCAGTTTGGGTCGAAACCCCCTGATTTGAGTCAAAACACCCCAATTTGGGTCAAAACACCTCGATTTGGGTCAAAATGCCCCAATTTGGGTCGAAACGCCCCGATTTGGGTCAAAACACCCCGATTTGGGTCAAAACCCCCCGATTTGGGTCAAACCCCCCCGATTTGGGTGGAAACCCCCCGATTTGGGTCAAAAATGCTGCGATTTGGGTCAAAACACCTCAATTGGGGTCAAAATGCCGTGATTTGGGTCAAAACCCCCCGATTTGGGTCAAAATACCTCAGTTTGGGTGGAAACGCTCCGATTTGGGTCAAAAACGCCGCGATTTGGGTCGAAACCCCCCGATTTGGGTCAAACCCCCCCGATTTGGGTGGAAACCCCCCGATTTGGGTCGAAAATGCCGCAATTTGGGTTGAAACGCCCCGATTTGGGTCGAAACCCCCCGATTTGGGTCGAAACCCCCCGATTTGGGTCGAAAGCCCCAATTGTGGAGGTTCTGAGCCGGTTTCTGTCTCCGCAGCCAACAGCTACGGGCAGGAGCAGGCGTCGCTGAGCTCGGGGGGCTACCAGGAGCCGGGGGGCTACGGCGGCGGCGGCGGGGGGCAGGCGGAGCGCAGCCGCGGCCGCGGCGGCTACGGCCGGGGCGGCTACGAGCGAGGGGGCCGAGGCGGCCGCGGCGGCCGAGGAGCCAACCTGGGGTAGGTACCGGGGAACCCCCAAAACAGGGGGAGGGGGGACCCCAAAAACGGCCCCGGGGGAGGGGGGGGAGGGGCTGGAGGGGCACCCAAAAATTAGGGGGGGAAAAAGGGGGGGAAAAAAGGGGGTTTGGGGGAAGAAATGGGGGTTTTTGGGGGGAGAAAAATGGGGGTTTTGGAGGAGAAAGAAAGAGGGTTTTGGGTAAGGAGGAAAGGGGTTTTTTGGGTATGGAAGGAATTGGTTTTTGGGTGAAGAAAAATGGTTTTTGGGTGAAGGAAAAGAGGTTTTTGGGTAAGGAAAAAAATGGGTTTTTTGGGGAAAGAAAAATGGTTTTTGGATGAAGAAAAAGAGGTTGTTGGGTAAGGAAAAAATTGGTTTTTGGGTAAGGAAAAAATTGGGTTTTGAGGGGAAAAAAGTGGTTTTTTGGTAAAAAATGGATTTTTAGTAGAAGGTTTTGGTTAAAGAAAAAAATTGGTTTTTGGTTAAAGAAAAATATTGGTTCTTGGTTAAAGAAAAAAAGTGGGTTTCGGGTAAGGAAAAACTTGGGTTTCGGGTAAAGAAAAAATTGGTTTTTGAGTTAAAAATATTGATTTTGGGTTAAAGAAAAAAATTGGGTTTTGGTAAAGAAAAAAATTGGGTTTTGGTAGAGAAAAAAATTGGGTTTTTGGTTAAGAAAAATATCGGGTTTTGGTTAAAGAAAAAAATGGGGTTTTGGTAAAAAAAAAGGTGGTTTTTTTAATAAAAAAAAAAAGGTTTTTGGGGGAAAGAAGAAATGGTTTTTTAGTAAAAAAAAAAGAGGTGGTTTTTGGGTAAGGAAAAATTTGGGTTTTGGGGTAAAAAATGGTTTTTTAGTACAAGTTTTTGATTAAAGAAAAAATTGCTTTTTGGTTAAAGAAAAAAATTGGGTTTTGGTAAAAAAAAATTGGGTTTTGGTTAAAGAAAAAAATTAGGTTTTGGGTAAAAAAAATTGGTTCTTGGGTAAAGAAAAAATGGGTTTTTCGGTTAAAAAAGTGGTTTTTTGGTCAAAATGGGTTTTTTTGTAAAAAAAAAGGTGGTTTTTTAGTAAAAAAAGGGATTTTAGCTGAAGAAAAAATTGGTTTCTTGGTAAAGAAAAAATTGGGTTTTGAATAAAAAAGCTGGTTTTTTGGTAAAGGAAAAAAAGGTGGTTTTTTAGTAAAAAAATGGTGGTTTTTAGGTAAAAAGAAAGGTATTTGGATTAAAAAAAAGGTGGATTTTAGGTGAAAAAATGGTGGTTTTTAGGTAAAAAAAATAAAAGGTGATATTTGAGTAACAACCTTGATTTTTAGGTGGGAAAAAAAAGGTATTTGGGTAAAAAAAAACTTTGGTTTTTAGGTAAAAAAAAAGGTATTTGGGTAAAAAATACATTGGTTTTTAGGTAAAAAAAGTGTTTGGGTAAAAACCTGGATTTTAGGTCAAAGAGAAAGGTATTTGGGTGAAAGAAATGGTGGTTTTGAGGTAAAAAAAGGTGGTTTTTAGATTAAAAAAAAAAAGGTGGTTTTTGGGTAAAAAATCCTGGTTTTTTAGGTTAAAAAAAAGGTGATATTTGGGTAAAAAATCCTTGATTTTTAGTCAAAAAAAAAGGTATTTAAGCAAAAAAAAATCGTTGGTTTTTAGGTGAAAAAACCTGTGGTTTTTAGGTTAAAAAAAGGGGGTTTTTAGGGAAAAAAAAGGTGGTTTTTAGGTGAAAAAAAGATGAATTTGGGTAAAAAGAACATTGGTTTTTAGATAAAAACAAAGGTTTTTGGGTAAAGAAAAAAAAGATGGATTTTAGTTAAAAGAAAGAGGTGTTCTGGTAAAAAAAGGTATTTGGGTAAAAAAAAGTGGTTTTTAGGTTAAAAAAAAGGTATTTTGGTAAAAAAAAAGTGGTTTTTAGGTTAAAAAAAAGGTATTTGGGTGAAAAAAAAAGTGGTTTTTAGGTTAAAAAAAAAGGTATTTGGGTGAAAAGTGGTTTTTAGGTTAAAAAAAAGGTATTTGGGTAAAAAAAAAGGTATTTGGGTAAAAAAAAGTGGTTTTTAGGTTAAAAAAAAGGTATTTGGGTAAAAAAAAAGTGGTTTTTAGGTTAAAAAAAAAGGTATTTTGGAAAAAAAAGTGGTTTTTAGGTTAAAAAAAAGGTATTTGGGTAAAAAGTGGTTTTTAGGTTAAAAAAAAGGTATTTGGGTGAAAAAAAGTGGTTTTTAGGTTAAAAAAAAGGTATTTGGGTAAAAAAAAGGTGGTTTTTAGGTTAAAAAAAAAGGTATTTGGGTGAAAAAAGGTGGTTTTTAGGTTAAAAAAAAGGTATTTGGGTGAAAAAAGTGGTTTTTAGGTTAAAAAAAGGTATTTGGGTGAAAAAAAGTGGTTTTTAGGTTAAAAAAAAGGTATTTTGGTAAAAAAAAAGTGGTTTTTAGGTTAAAAAAAAGGTATTTTGGAAAAAAAAGTGGTTTTTAGGTTAAAAAAAAGGTATTTGGGTGAAAAAAAGTGGTTTTTAGGTTAAAAAAAGTATTTGGGTGAAAAAAAGTGGTTTTTAGGTTAAAAAAAAGGTATTTGGGTAAAAAAAAGGTGGTTTTTAGGTTAAAAAAAAAGGTATTTGGGTGAAAAAAGGTGGTTTTTAGGTTAAAAAAAAGGTATTTTGGTGAAAAAAAGTGGTTTTTAGGTTAAAAAAAAGGTATTTGGGTAAAAAAAAGTGGTTTTTAGGTTAAAAAAAAGGTATTTTGGTAAAAAAAAAAAGTGGGTTTTAGGTTAAAAAAAAGGTATTTGGGTAAGAAAAAAAGTGGGTTTTAGGTTAAAAAAAAGGTATTTTGGAAAAAAAAGTGGTTTTTAGGTTAAAAAAAAAGGTATTTTGGATTAAAAAAAGTGGTTTTCAGGTTAAAAAAAGGTATTTGGGTGAAAAAAAGTGGTTTTTAGGTTAAAAAAAGGTATTTTGGAAAAAAAAGTGGTTTTTAGGTTAAAAAAAAGGTATTTGGGTAAAAAAAGTGGTTTTTAGGTTAAAAAAAAGGTATTTGGGTGAAAAAAAGTGGTTTTTAGGTTAAAAAAAGTATTTGGGTGAAAAAAAGTGGTTTTTAGGTTAAAAAAAGTATTTGGGTAAAAAAAGGTGGTTTTTAGGTTAAAAAAAAGGTATTTTGGTAAAAAAAAAGTGGTTTTTAGGTTAAAAAAAAGGTATTTTGGTAAAAAAAAGTGGGTTTTAGGTTAAAAAAAAGGTATTTTGGATTAAAAAAAAGTGGTTTTTAGGTTAAAAAAAAGGTATTTGGGTGAAAAAAGTGGTTTTTAGGTTAAAAAAAAGGTATTTTGGTAAAAAAAAAGTGGTTTTTAGGTTAAAAAAAAGGTATTTTGGAAAAAAAAGTGGTTTTTAGGTTAAAAAAAAGGTATTTGGGTGAAAAAAAGTGGGTTTTAGGTTAAAAAAAAAGGTATTTTGGTAAAAAAACCACTGAGGTAAAAACAGAGTGGAAATCCTTAAATGATTGAAAGGGTTAAAATGGAAAGAAATGATTGAAAATAAGAAATTTAAAGGAAAAATAAAGTGATTTAAAGGTGCCAAAGGTCCCCTCCAGCCTCTGGTCCCGGCAGGAAACAAAAGGCCAAAAAAAAACCCCAAAAAAGAGGCCGAAAGGTGCATTTTGAGGTCACTGCAGAAAGAAAATAAAACCCCCCAAAAATGGGTGGTGTCGGTTTTGGGGCCAAAAGGCGCCGCTTTGGGCAACCTGGAGTCAAAAATGGCGTGTCCTGGGTGCTTAAAATCACCAAAAAAATGGGTTTATTGGTTAAAAATGGTCAAAGAATGGTGGAAAACGGTGCAGAAATGGTGGAAAAATGAGAATATTGTGGTTTGGGTTTGTGTGTGTGAGTGAAAGCCTCGAGAATTCGGATTTTTGGGGGGAAAAAGCTGCTTTTTGGGGCAGTTTGGAGGTGAGTATGGGGGGGAGAGGGGGGAGTTGTGTTGTGCTTTTAACGAATTCTGCCTTTTGTGCTGCAGGTGTTGAAAAAACTTTGGCAAGCCCCGGGAGTTTTGGGTTGAAAAAAGGCAGGAAAGGGGTAAAAAATACGGAGGGGAAGGCAGGAAAGAAAATATTGGGGAAAAGTGGGTAAAAAAAGGGGAAAAATTCAAAAAAAAATTAGGAAAAAGGGGTAAAATAAGGGCAAAAAATTAAAAAAAAAATTGAGAAAAAGGGGTAAAAAAAGGCTTAAAAAATCAAGGAAAAAATCAAGAAAAAGGGGCAAAAAAAGGCCTAAAAATAAGAAAAAAAAATCAAGAAAAAGGGGCAAAAAAAGGCCCAAAGAATCAAGAAAAAGGGCAAAGAAAATGCCAAAAAATCAAGAAAAAGGGGCAAAAAAGGCCCAAAAAATCAAGAAAAAAATCAAGAAAAAGGGGCAAAAAAAGGCCCAAAAGATGAAGAAAAAGGGGCAAAAATGCCCAAAAAATAAAAAAAAAAATTAAGAAAAAGGGGCAAAAAAAGGCCCCAAAAAATCAAGGAAAAGGGGCAAAAATGCCAAAAAACTTTTTAAAAAATCACAAAAAAGGGGCAAAAAAAGGCCCAAAAAATTTGGAAAAAGGGGCAAAAAAAGGCCCAAAAAATCAAGGAAAAGGGGGTAAAAATGCCCAAAAAATTTTAAAAAAAATCAAGAAAAAGGGCAAAAAAAATGCCAAAAAATCAAGAAAAAGGGGCAAAAAAAGGCCCAAAAAAATCAAGAAAAAAGGGGTAAAAATGCCCAAAAAATTTTTAAAAAATCAAGAAAAATGGCAAAAAAATGCCCAATAAAGTAAAAAACAAATCAAGAAAAAGGGGCAAAAAAAAGCCCAAAAAATCAAAGAAAAAGTCAAGAAAAATGTACCAATAAAGCTCAAAAATCAAGAAAAAGGGCACAGAAAGGCCAAAAAAAATCAAAAAACAAGAAAAAATGCCCCAAAAATCAAAAAAAAAAAAGAAGAAAAAACGGGGCAAAAAAATGCCCAAAAAATCAGAAAAAAAACATTTAAAAAAAAGGGAAAATTACCCAAAAAAATATAAAAAATTCTAAAGATAGAAGAAATGCCAAAAAAAAGGACAAAAATGCCAAAAAAATCAGAAAAAAGAAATCAAAAAAATTAAAGTGAAATGCCCCCCCAAAAAACATCAAAAAAAGGGCAAAAAAAGTCCAAAAAATCAGAAAAAAAAAAGGAGGGGGCAAAAAAGTCCAAAATAAAAAAAAAAGGCAAAAAAGAAAAAGCAGCAAGAAAAGCCAAAAATAAAAAAAAGGGCAAAAGAGCCCAAAAAATTAAAAAAAAAATCAAGTAAGAAGGACAAAAAAAGGCCCCAAAAATCCCAAAATAAAATTAAGACAAAGAGGCAAAAAAAGCCCAAAAAATTGCCCGAAAATTTAAAAAAAAAAAATCAAAGAAAGGGGCAAAAAATTGCTGAAAAAATAGAAAAAAAAAGCCAAAAAAAAGAGGAAAAAATGTCAAAAAAAATAGGAAAAAATGTCAAAAAAAATGGGAAAAAATGTCCAAAAAAATAGGAAAAAATGTCCTAAAAAATAGGAAAAAATGTCCAAAAAAATGGGAAAAAATGTCCAAAAAAATGGGAAAAAATGTCCAAAAAAATAGGAAAAAAAGAGTTTTAATTGTTCCAAAAAACCCCAAAAAAGTGGAGGAAGCAGGAGGGGGGAGGGGCAGCTCAGAACCCACCCGGGGGGGTTAAAAAAAACCCCAAAAAAGAGCCCCAAAAAAGCCAAACTTGGGGGTTTTTTGGGGAATTTTGAGCCCCCTTTTTTGCTGCTGGAGCCGAGAGGAAACGTCGCCGGCGAAAGGACAACCCCCCCAAAAAAAGCCCCAAATTGGGGTTTTTTTCCCCCAAACCCAGCGTTTGGTGCTGTCAGAAAAGGTGGTTTTTTGGTTTTTTTTTTTAAAGGCAGGGGGCTCCAAAAAACAAAAAAAAAAAACCTGATTTATCTTCTAATTTATCTCCTCAGCGGTGGTGAGCGTGGTGGCTTCAATAAATTCGGTGGTAAGTCCCAAAGAGTTCAGCATTTGAACCCAAAAAAACACAAAATACAGGCAAAAAAGAGGCAAAAAAAGGAGGAAATGTTGGTTTTTTTATTTTTAACCTTTTTTTTTGGAACAGCCTCGGGGCCTTTTTGGGGTGAAAAGCCCCCGAAACGGAGCCGGAGCGGAGGAAAAAAATGGATTTATGGTGGTTTTTTTTTTGGGGGGGGGGGTTGAAAAGGGAATTAAAGGTAAAAAAAATGAGGGGAAAAAGGAGAAATTTGAGGGAAAAAAATGAAAATTAGAGGTTGGAACGGATGGTGGAAAAAAAAAGGTGGGTTTTGGGGGGTGGGGCGGGTGAAAAAAGGTGGGTTTTGGTTAAAAAGACACAAAAAAAAGGTGCATGTTGGTGGAAAAAAAAATTCTTGAGAGGTTTCGGTGGAAAAAAAAAAAAAAGGTTTTTTTGGGGGAAAAACACGGAAAAAAAAATAAAGAGGAAGGAGGTGCCGGTGACCTGAGGTCGGTGTGGAGGAAAAAAATGGTGAAATTGGAGGTTTTCTCCCCAAAAAATGGGGGTGTCGTGCAGTGGACCCAAAGCACCCAGAAAAAAATGACACAAAAAAACCCAAAAAAATGCTGGTTTTGCCCGGAATTCCCAAGGTTTCGTTCCAGGGATTTGCTGCTGGTGGTTTAAAAAAATGGAAAATGTGATTTAAAAGCGTGGTCGGAGGAGGAATTTGAGGAGAAAAAGGGTGAAAAAGGGGCTGGAAGAGTCAAAAAAGCGGCCTCGGAATCTCCAAGGAGCCTCCAAAAGGGGGGAAGAGCTGGAAAAAAGACCCAAAAATGAGTGTTCTGAGGGGGAGATGGGCACGGGGGACCCCAAAAAAAGGGGGTTGAGCCCAAAAATGGGGGGTTTGAGCCCAAAAATGTGGGGTTTGAGCCCAAAATAAGAGGTTTGACCCCAAAATAAGGGGGTTTGACCCCAAAAATATGGGGTTGGGGCCCCAAAATGTGGGGTTTGAGCCCAAAATAAGGGGGTTTGACCCCAAAATAAGGGTTTGTGACCCCAAAATGGGGGGTTTTGAGCCAAAAATGTGGGGGTTGACCCCAAAATTTGAGGTTGTGACCCCAAAATGGAGGGGGTTGACCCCAAAATGGGGGTTTTGAGCCCAAAATGGAAGGTTTTTACCCTAAAATGTGGGGGGTTGACCCCAAAATAAGGGGGTTTGACCCCAAAAATATGGGGTTTGATCCCAAAATGAGGGGGTTTGACCCCAAAATTTGAGGTTGTGACCCCAAAATTTGAGGTTGTGACCCCAAAATTGGGGGGTTTGAACCCAAAATAAGGGGTTTGACCCAAAATAAGGGGGTTTGACCCCAAAAATATGGGGTTTGACCCCAAAATAAGGGTTTGTAACCCCAAAATGGGGGGATTAACTCCTAAATGAAGGTTTTTTACCCCAAAATATGGAGTTGTGACCCCAAAATATGGGGTTGTGACCCCGACATCTTAAGGGGTTTGTCCCCAAAATGTGAACTTCAACCCTAAAATGGGGGGTTTGACCCCAAAATGGAGGGTTTAGAACCCAAAATCAAGGGGTTTGACCCCAAAATCTGGGGTTGTGACACCAAAATCTGGGGTTGTGATCCCAAAATGGGGCGTTTTGACCCCAAAATCGAGGGGTTTGACCCCAAAATGGAGGGTTTAGACCCCAAAATGGAGGGGTTTGACCCCAAAATGGAGGGGTTCTGACCCCAAAATTGAGGGGTTATGACCTCAAATTGAAAGGTTTGACCCTAAAATGGAGGGTTTAGACCCCAAAATGGAGGATTTTGACCCCCAAAAATGGGGTTTAACACAAAAAGGGGGGTTTTGGCCCCAAAATCGAGGGGTTTGACCCCAAAATTGAGGGGTTTGACCCCAAAATTGAGGGGTTCTGACCCCAAAATAAAGGGGTTATGACCTCAAATTGAAAGGTTTGACCCTAAAATGGAGGGTTTAGACCCCAAAATGGAGGATTTTGACCCCCAAAAATGGGGTTTAACCCAAAAAGGGGGGTTTTGGCCCCAAAATCGAGGGGTTTGACCCCAAAATTGAGGGGTTCTGACCCCAAAATCGAAAGGTTTGACCCCAAAATGGGGGATTTTGACCCCAAAAAATGGGGTTTGACCCCAAAATGAGGGGTTTGACCCCAAAATCGAGGGTTTTGACCCCAAAACGGGGCCGGGGGAGGGCACAAAAAAGGCTTTTTCTGCCCAATTTGGTGGGTCCGGGTGGGCGGGAGGGGCTTGCGGTGGCCACGCCCCCTCCCCGCCCCCTCATTAACATAATTAATTGTTTTTGCATGTGCTGAAAAGGCCCCCGGGACCAGGGACCGCGCCATGACCCCGGTAATTAAGGGGGGGTAATTAGGGGCTAATTAAGGGGGTCGGGGGGGGGGGGTTTCAAAGGGTTAATTAGGGGTTAATTGGGGGCTTAATTAGAGGTAATTAAGGGAAGGAGGGTGTTGGGAGCTGAGGGGTGTTAATTGTGGCTTGATTGGGGTAATGGGATTAATGAGGTTAATTAAGATATGAGGGTTAATTAAGGAATTAATGGGGAATATTGGGGCTAACGGAGGTTAATTAGGGATTAATTGGGCTATAAATTGCTTTTAGTGATTAATTAAACTGCTAATTTAGTGTTAATTAGAAGATTAATTGGGTTGAAGGGGTTTCATTGGTTAATTGGATGGTTAATTGAGGGATTCATAGGGATTAATTGGGCTATAAAGGGATTTTATTGGTTAATTGGGTTGATAATTTGGTGTTAATTAAAGGGGTTATTAAAGGTCCATTGGGCTGATAATTTGGTGTTAATTAAGGGGGTTAATAAGGATAAATTTGGGTGTTAATTTGGTGTTAATTAAAGATGTTAATAAGGGTTAATTTGGTTGATAATTTAGTGGTAATTAAAGGTGTTAATAAGGGTCAATTGGACTGAAAATTTAGTGTTCATTAGGGGGATAATAAAGATTAATTGGGCTGATAATTCAGTGCTAATTAAAGGTGTTAATAAGGATTAACGGGGATGATATTTTAATATTGATTGAAGTCATTAATGAGGATCAATTGGGCTGATAATTTAGTGGTAATTAAGGGGTTAATTAAGATCAATTTGGGTGTTAATTTAGTGTTAATTGAAGGGGTTAATAAGGATTAATTGGGCTGATAATTTAGTGTTAGCCAAAAGGTTAATAAAGATCAATTTGGGTGATAATTTGGTGTTGGATAAGTGGTTAATAAGTAATAATTAGTCTGATAATTTGGTGTTGATTAAAGATGTTAATAAGGATCATCTGAACCAGTAATTTAATGTTAATTAAGGGATTAATAAGAATTAAATGAACCAGTAATTTAGTGTTAATTAAGGGATCAATAAGAATTAATTGGCCTAGTCAAGATGAGGATTAAGTAGGGGGCTAATTAAGATTAAACAGGGCAGTAATTAAGTCTAGTAATTAAAAATAAATAACAGGAGTGAGAAATCAGGGGGAGTAATTAAGGGTGAATAATTAGGATAAAGAAGGGGGGGAGGATGATAATGAGGCCACACCGGGGGGGTGAGACCATTGAGAGGGTTAATTAGCATTAATTAGCGCTAATTAAGGACTTAATTAACCCCCCCAGGCGAGCAGGACAACTCGGACAACAACACGATCTTCGTGCAGGGGCTGGGCGAGAACGTCACCATCGAGTCCGTGGCCGACTACTTCAAACAGATCGGCATCATCAAGGTACACGCGTGCCCTTGGCGTGTTCGGGGTCCCTGGCGTGTCACCGCCTGTGCTTGGCGTGTTAGCACGTGGCTTTGGGGGGTTCCAGTGGCCCTGGGGTGTTCTGGGTCCTTGGCGTGTCACCGCGTGTGCTTGGCGTGTTCTGAGTCCTTGGTGTGTCACCACATGTCCTTGGTGTGTGTTTGAGTCCTTGGCGTGTTCTGGGTCCTTGGTGTGTCACCGCGTGTGCTTGGCGTGTTCGGGGTCCTTGGTGTGTCACCACATGTCCTTGGTGTGTCACCGCCTGTGCTTGGTGTGTTCAGGGTCCTTGGTGTGTCACCGCGTGTGCTTGGCGTGTTAGCACGTGGCTTTGGGGGGTTCCTGTGGCCCTGGGGTGTTCTGGGTCCTTGGTGTGTCACCGCGTGTGCTTGGCGTGTTCGGGGTCCTTGGTGTGTCACCGCGTGTTCTTAGTGTGTGTTTGAGTCCTTGGCGTGTTCTGGGTCCTTGGTGTGTCACCACATGTCCTTGGTGTGTCACCGCCTGTGCTTGGCATGTTCAGGGTCCCTGGCGTGTCACCGCGTGTGCTTGGTGTGTTAGCACGTGGCTTTGGGGGGTTCCAGTGGCCCTGGGGTGTTCTGGGTCCTTGGTGTGTCACCACATGTTCTTAGTGTGTGTTTGAGTCCTTGGTGTGTCACCACATGTCCTTGGTGTGTCACCGCGTGTGCTTGGTGTGTGTTTGAGTCCTTGGTGTGTTCTGGGTCCCTGCTGTGTCACCACATGTTCTTAGTGTGTGTTTGAGTCCTTGGCGTGTTCGGGGTCCTTGGTGTGTCACCGCGTGTTCTTAGTGTGTGTTTGAGTCCTTGGTGTGTCACCACATGTCTTTGGTGTGTCCCTGTGGCCCTGGCGTGTTCTGAGCCCTTGGTGTGTCACTGCGTGTGCTTGGCATGTTATCACCTGTGCTTGGTGCATTCTGAGTCCTGGGTGTGTCGTTGTATGTCCTTGGTGTGTCACTCTGTGTGCTTGGCATGTTGTCGCCTTTGCTTGGCGTGTTCCTGTGGCCTTGGGGTGTCACCACATGTCCTTGGTGTGTAAGCACATGTGCCTGGCGTGTTCCCAGTCCTGGGTGTGCTACCATGTGTGCTTGGTGTGTTCTGAGTCCTGAGTATGTCTCCACCTGTGCTTGGTGTGTTCTGAGCCCTTGGCATGTTACGACATGTGCTTGGTGTGTTCTGAATCCCGGGTGTGTCACTGCGTGTGCTCGGCACGTTTTGAGTCCTTGGTGTGTCATCACATGGCTTTGCTGTGTTCCTGTGTCCTGCCCCCCCTTTTACCCTTGGCGTGACCGTGGCATGACCTTGGCGTGTTGTCCCGTGTCCCAGACCAACAAGAAGACGGGGCAGCCCATGATCAACCTGTACACGGACCGCGAGACCGGGAAGCTCAAGGGCGAGGCCACCGTGTCCTTCGACGACCCGCCCTCGGCCAAGGCGGCCATCGACTGGTTCGACGGTGGGGACACCAAAAACACCCTTTTTCACCTCAAAAATCTGCTTTTTCACCTCAAAAACCCCTTTGGCGCCCCAAAAATCACCTTTTTCACCTCAAAAAACCCCTTTTTACCCCAAAAATCTGATTTTTTGCCCCCAAAATCCCCTTTTTCGCCCCAAAAATCACCTTTTTCACCTCAAAAAACCCCTTTTTACCCCAAAAATCACCTTTTTTGCCCCAAAAATCACCTTTGGCACCCCAAAAGTCACCTTTGGCACCCCAAAAATCACTTTTTTCACCCCAAAACCCCCTTTTCCCCCCCCTCGGCCAAGGCGGCCATCGACTGGTTCGACGGTGGGGACACCAAAATTCACCCTTTTCGACCCAAAAATCACCTTCAGCACCCCCAAAATCACCTTTGGCGCCCCAAAAATCACTTTTTTCACCTCAAAAAAACCCTTTGGCACCCCAAAAATCCGATTTTTCACCCCAAAAATCACCTTTTTCACCCCAAAAATCACCTTTTTCACCTCAAAAAACCCCTTTTTACCCCAAAAATCACCTTTTTTGCCCCAAAAATCACCTTTGGCACCCCAAAAATCACTTTTTTCACCCCAAAAACCCCCTTTTCACCCCCCTCGGCCAAGGCGGCCATCGACTGGTTCGACGGTGGGGACACCAAAAACACCCTTTTCGACCCAAAATTCCCCTTTTTCACCCCAAAAATCACCTTCAGCACCCCCAAAAACCCCTTTTTCGCCCCCAAAATCACCTTTTTCGCCCCCAAAATCACCTTTTTCACCTCAAAAAAACCCCTTTGTTGCCCCGAAAATCACTTTTTTCACCCCAAAAATCACCTTTTTCACCTCAAAAACCCCTTTGGCGCCCCAAAAATCACCTTTTTCACCCCCAAAAAACCCCTTTTTACCCCAAAAATCTGATTTTTTGCCCCCAAAATCCCCTTTTTCGCCCCAAAAATCACCTTTTTCACCTCAAAAAACCCCCTTTTACCCCAAAAATCACCTTTTTTGCCCCAAAAATCACCTTTTTTGCCCCAAAAATCACCTTTGGCACCCCAAAAATCACCTTTGGCACCCCAAAAACCCCTTTTTCACCCCAAAAATCGCCTTTTTCACCTCAAAAAAACCCTTTGGCACCCCAAAAATCCGATTTTTCACCCCAAAAATCACCTTTTTCACCCCAAAAATCACTTTTTTCACCTCAAAAAACCCCTTTTTACCCCAAAAATCACCTTTTTTGCCCCAAAAATCACCTTTGGCACCCCAAAAGTCACCTTTGGCACCCCAAAAATCACTTTTTTCACCCCAAAACCCCCTTTTCCCCCCCCTCGGCCAAGGCGGCCATCGACTGGTTCGACGGTGGGGACACCAAAATTCACCCTTTTCGACCCAAAAATCACCTTCAGCACCCCCAAAAACCCCTTTGGCGCCCCAAAAATCACCTTTTTCACCTCGAAAAACCCCTTTTTACCCCAAAAATCTGATTTTTTGCCCCAAAAATCCCCTTTTTCACCCCAAAAATCAGCTTATTCATCCCAAAAAACCCTTTGGCACCCCAAAAATCATGTTTTTCGCCTCAAAAATCCCCTTTTTCACCTCAGAAATCCCCTTTTTCACCCCAAAAATCACCTTTTTCGTCCCAAAAATCCCCTTTTCAGCCCCCTCGGCCAAGGCGGCCATCGACTGGTTCGACGGTGGGGACACCAAAAACACCCTTCTCGACCCAAAATTCTGCTTTTTCACCCCAAAAATCATCTTTGGAACCCCAAAAACCCCTTTTTCACCCCAAAAATCGCCTTTTTCACCTCAAAAAACCCCTTTGGCGCCCCAAAAATCACCTTTTTCACCTCAAAAAAACCCTTTGGCACCCCAAAAATCCGATTTTTCACCCCAAAATCACCTTTTTCGCCCCCAAAATCACCTTTTTCACCTCAAAAAAACCCCTTTGTTGCCCCGAAAATCACTTTTTTCACCCCAAAAATCCCCTTTTTCACCTCAAAAACCCCTTTGGCGCCCCAAAAATCACCTTTTTCACCCCCAAAAAACCCCTTTTTACCCCAAAAATCTGATTTTTTGCCCCCAAAAATCCCCTTTTTCACCCCAAAAATCACCTTTTTCACCCCCAAAAAACCTCTTTTTACCCCAAAAATCTGATTTTTTGCCCCAAAAATCCCCTTTTTCGCCCCAAAAATCACTTTTTTCACCTCAAAAAAACCCTTTGGCACCCCAAAAATCCGATTTTTCACCCCAAAAATCACCTTTTTCACCCCCAAAAAACCCCTTTTTACCCCAAAAATCACCTTTTTTGCCCCAAAAATCACCTTTTTTGCCCCAAAAATCACCTTTGGCACCCCAAAAGTCACCTTTGGCACCCCAAAAATCACTTTTTTCACCCCAAAACCCCCTTTTCCCCCCCCTCGGCCAAGGCGGCCATCGACTGGTTCGACGGTGGGGACACCAAAATTCACCCTTTTCACCTCAAAAATCACCTTCAGCACCCCCAAAAACCCCTTTGGCGCCCCAAAAATCACCTTTTTCACCTCGAAAAACCCCTTTTTACCCCAAAAATCTGATTTTTTGCCCCAAAAATCCCCTTTTTCGCCCCAAAAATCACTTTTTTCACCTCAAAAAACCCCTTTTTACCCCAAAAATCACCTTTTTTGCCCCAAAAATCACCTTTGGCACCCCAAAAGTCACCTTTGGCACCCCAAAAATCACTTTTTTCACCCCAAAACCCCCTTTTCCCCCCCCTCGGCCAAGGCGGCCATCGACTGGTTCGACGGTGGGGACACCAAAATTCACCCTTTTCACCTCAAAAATCACCTTCAGCACCCCCAAAATCACCTTTGGCGCCCCAAAAATCACTTTTTTCACCTCAAAAAAACCCTTTGGCACCCCAAAAATCCGATTTTTCACCCCAAAAATCACCTTTTTCACCCCAAAAATCACCTTTTTCACCTCAAAAAACCCCTTTTTACCCCAAAAATCACCTTTTTTGCCCCAAAAGTCACCTTTGGCACCCCAAAAATCACTTTTTTCACCCCAAAAACCCCCTTTTCACCCCCCTCGGCCAAGGCGGCCATCGACTGGTTCGACGGTGGGGACACCAAAACTCCCCTTTTCCACCCCAAAAATCACCTTTGGCGCCCCAAAAATCATCTTTAGCACCCCCAAAAACCCCTTTGGCGCCCCGAAAATCCCCTTTTTCACCCAAAAAATCTGATTTTTTGCCCCAAAAATCACCTTTTTCACCTCAAAAATCACCTTTTTCACCTCAGAAATCCCCTTTTCTACCCCAAAAATCACCTTTTTCATTTCAAAAATCAGCTTTTTCACCTCAGAAATCCCCTTTATCACACCAAAAATCACATTTGGCACCCCAAAAATCACCTTTTTCACCCCAAAAATCCCCTTTTCCACCCAAAACCCCCCCTTTTCCCCAAAAAAATCTCCTTTTTGCCCCAAAAATCCCATTTTTTACCCCCAAAAATCCCCTTTTCCACCTCAAAAATCCCCTTTTCACCCCAAACCCCCCATTCCCACCCCAAAAAAACCCCTTTTTCCCCCTAAAAATCCCCTTTTCCACCCTAAAAATCCTCTTTTCAACCCCAAACCCCCCATTTCCCACCCCAAAAATCCCCTTTTCCCCAAAAAAATCCCCTTTTTCCCCCAAAAACTCCATTTTTCCCCCCAAAATCCCCCTTTTCCCCCAAAAAATCCCCTTTTTCCCCCAAAATCCCCTTTTTCCACCCCAAAAAAACCACCTTTTTCCCCTAAAAAAACTCCTTTTCACCCCAAAAATCCCATTTTTCCACCCCAAAAATCCCCTTTTTCACCTCAAATCCCCTTTTCCACCCAAAAATCCCATTTTCCACCTAAAAAATCTCCTTTTTTCCCCCAAAATCCCCTTTTTTACCTCAAAAATCCCTATTTTCACCCCAAAAATCCATTTTACCACCAGAAAATCCCCCTTTTCCCCCCAAAAATCCCCTTTTTCACCTCAAAAATCCCCTTTTTCAACCCCAAACCCCCCATTTCCCACCCCAAAAAAAACCCTTTTTCCACCCCAAAAATCCCCATTTTTCCCCAAAAAACCCCATTTTCCCCAAAAAAATCCCCTTTTCCCCCCAAAAAATCCCATTTTTCCCCCAAAAATCCCATTTTTCCCCCAAAAAACCCCTTTTCCACCCCAAAAATCCCCTTTTTCACCCCAAAAATCCCATTTCCCACCCTAAAAAGCCCCTTTTCAACCCCAAACCCCCCATTTCCCACCCCAAAAAATCCCCTTTTTCCCCCAAAAAACCCCCTTTTTTCCCCCCAAATTCCCCTTTTTCCCCCCCAAAAATCCCCTTTTCCCCAAAAAAATCCCCTTTTTCCCCCAAAAACTCCATTTTTCCCCAAAAAATCCCCTTTTTCCCCCCAAAAATCCCCTTTTTCACCTCAAAAATCCCCTTTTCCACCTCAAAAATCCCCCTTTCCAATCCCAAAAATCCCCTTTTTCCACCCCAAAAATCCCCTTTTTCACCTCAAAAATCCCATTTTCCAGCTCAAAAATCCCCTTTTTCAATCCCAAAAAAAACCCTTTTTCCACCCCAAAAATCACCTTTTCCAATCCCAAAAAACCCCCTTTTTTCCCCAAAAAACCCCATTTTCCCCCTAAAAATCCCCTTTTTCCACCCCAAAAATCCCCTTTTTCCACCCCAAAAATCCCCTTTTCCCCAAAAAAATCCCCTTTTCCACCCCAAAAATCCCTTTTTCCACCTCAAAAATCCCTTTTTCCACCTCAAAAATCCCCCTTTCCCATCCCAAAAAATCCCCTTTTCCCCCAAAAAATCCCCTTTTCCTCCCCAAAAATCCCCTTTTTCCCCCAAAAACCCCCCTTTTTCCCCCCAAAAAAATCCCCTTTTTCCCCCCAAATCCCTTCCCCCCCCCCAGCCCCTTTTCCCCGTTAATTTTGGGGCGGAATTCCCGTTTTTTCCAGGCAAGGAATTCTCGGGGAACCCCATCAAGGTCTCCTTCGCCACCCGCAGGGCCGACTTCACGCGCGGCGGCGGCGGCCGGGGGGCGCGGCCGGGGAGGTGAGACCCCAAAAATTGGGGAGGGGGGGACCCCAAAATGGGGAAAGGGACCCAAAAAATGGGGAAAGGGACCCAAAAAATGGGGGGAGAGACCCCAAAAAAATTGGGAGAGACTCCCCCAAAAATTGGGGAAAGCGGACCCAAAATTGGGGAAAGGGATATAAAAAATGGGATCAGAGACCCCTAAAAATTGGGATTAGAGATACTTAAAAATGGGATCAGAGACATCCAAAAATTGGGATTAGAGACATCCAAAATTGGGGAAAGGGACCCCAAAAATGGGGGGGAGAGACCCCAAAAAAATTGGGAGAGACTCCCCCAAAAATTGGGAGTCAGAGACACCTAAAAATTGGGATTAGAGACACCTAAAAATTGGGATTAGAGACACCTAAAAATTGGGATTAGAGACCCCAAAAATGGGATCAGAGACCCCAGAAAAATTGGGAGAGACTCCCCCAAAAATTGGGAGAGATCTCCCAAAAAATGGGATCAGAGACACAAAAAATTGGGATCAGAGACACCGAAAATGGGATTAGAGACCCAAAAATGGGGAAAGGGACCCCAAAAATGGGGAAAGGGACCCCAAAATGGGATCAGGGACCCAAAAAATGGGATCAGGGACCCCGAAAATGGGGAAAGGGACACCAAAAATGGGGGGAGAGACCCTAAAAATTGGGGGAAAGGGACCCAAAATTGGGGAAAGGGACCCAAAAATGGGATCAGGGACCCCAAAAATGGGGAAAGGGACACCAAAAAATGGGGAAAGGGACCCAAAATTGGGGGGAGAGACCCCAAAATGGGATCAGGGACCCCAAAAATGGGGAAAGGGACCCAAAAATGTGGAAAGGGACCCAAAAATGGGATCAGGGACCCAAAAAATGGGATCAGGGACCCCGAAAATGGGATCAGGGACCCCGAAAATGGGATCAGAGACACCGAAAATGGGATCAGGGACACCGAAAATGGGGAAAGGGACCCCAAAAATGGGATCAGAGACCCCAAAATGGGATCAGGGACCCAAAAAATGGGATCAGGGACCCCGAAAATGGGAGAAAGGGACCCAAAAATTGGGATTAGAGACCCCAAAAATGGGGAAAGGGACCCAAAAATGGGGGAAAGGGACCCAAAAAATGGGATCAGGGACACTGAAAATGGGATCAGGGACACCAAAAATGGGATCAGGGACACTAAAATGGGGGGAGAGACCCCAAAAATGGGGGGAGAGACCTCAAAAATGGGGAAAGGGATCCAAAAAATGGGGAAAGGGATCCAAAAAATGGGGGAAAGGGACCCAAAAATGGGATCAGGGACCCAAAAAATGGGATCAGGGACCCAAAAATGGGATCAGGGACCCAAAAAATGGGATCAGGGACCCCGAAAATGGGAGCAGGGACCCCAAAAATGGGGGGAGAGACCCCAAAAAAATTGGGAGAGACTCCCCCAAAAATTGGGGAAAGGGGACCAAAAAATGGGGGCAGGGACACCAAAAATGGGATCAGGGACACCCAAAAATTGGGATCAGAGACACCTAAAAATTGGGATCAGAGATACTTAAAAATGGGATCAGAGACACCAAAAACGGGGGGAGAGACCCCAAAAAAATTGGGAGAGATCTCCCAAAAAATGGGATCAGAGACCCCTAAAAATGGGAGCAGAGACCCCTAAAAATGGGGTCAGAGACCCCTAAAAATTGGGATCAGAGACCCCAAAAATTGGGATCAGAAACCCCTAAAAATGGGGTCAGAGACTCCAAAAATGGGACCAGAGACCCTCAAAAATTGGGATCAGAGACCCCTAAAAAATTGGGATTAGAGACCCCAAAAATGGGATCAGAGACCCCAAAAAAAATTGGGAGAGAGTCCCCCAAAAATTGGGAGAGATCTCCTAAAAAATGGGATCAGAGACACCTAAAAATTGGGATCAGAGACTCCGAAAATGGGAGCAGGGACCCAAAAAATGGGAGCAGGGACCCCCGAAAATGGGATGAGGGACACCAAAAATGGGATCAGGGACCCCAAAAATGGGGGGAGAGACCCTAAAAATTGGGGAAAGGGACCCAAAAATGGGAGCAGGGACACCAAAAATGGGATCAGGGACACCAAAAATGGGATCAGGGACACCAAAAATGGGATCAGGGACCCCCGAAAATGGGATCAGGGACCCCAAAAATGGGGAAAGGGACCCCAAAAATGGGAGCAGGGACACCCCAAAAATTGGGAGGAGAGACCCCAAAAATGGGGGGAGAGACTCCCCCAAAAATTGGGGAGAGATCTCCTAAAAAATGGGATCAGAGACACCCAAAAAATGGGATCAGAGGACCCCTAAAAAACTGGGAGGTTTTGGGGGGGGTCCCGGCCCCATAAAGGCCCTTTTTAACCCCAAAAGACCCTTTTTGACCCCCAAAAGACCCTTTTCCCCCCAAAATTGACGTTTTTGACCCAAAAAGGCCCTTTTTGACCCCAAATTCCCCTTGCAGGGCCGATGGGCCGCGGAGGGTTCGGAGGCGGCTCCGGAGGGTCCGGAGGGGGCCGGGGGGGCTTCAACAGCGGGGGAGGGGGACAGCAGAGAGCGGGGGGACTGGAAGTGTCCCAACCCGTGAGTGGCACTGGGGGGGACTGGGAGGGACTGGGAGGGACTGGGAGGGACTGGGAGGGGATTGGGGGGGACTGGGAGAGGACTGGGAGGGACTGGGAGGGGATTGGGGGGGACTGGGACGGGATTGGGGGGCACTGGGAGGGGACTGGGAAGGGGACTGGGAGGGACTGGGAGGGGACTGGGAGGGGACTGGGAATCGCTGGGTGATACTGGGAGGGGATTGGGATAAACTGGGAGGGGATTGGGAAGAAACTGGGGAGGGGACTGGGGTAAACTGGGAGGGACTGGGATGAACTGGGGAGGGGACTGGGAGGGACTGGGAGGGACTGGGAGGGACTGGAGGGAATTGGGAAGGAACTGGGGGAGGGGACTGGGATAAACTGGGAGGGGATTGTGAGGGACTGGGAGGAACTGGGGAGGGGATTGGGATAAACTGGACACTGGGATAAACTGGGAGGGGACTGGGATGAACTGGGAGGAGATTGGAAGGGACTGAGGTGGGACTGGGAGGAACTGGGAGGGACTGGGGAGGAACCGAGGTGGGACTGGGAGGAAGTGGGAGTGACTGGGTCATACTGGGAGGAACTGGGAGGGGACTGGGAGTGACTGGGTGATACTGGGAGGAACTGGGAGGGGACTGGGAGTGACTGGGTGATACTGGGAGGAACTGGGAGGGGCCTGGAAGAAACTGGGGAGGGGATTGGGATAAACTGGGAGGGGACTGAGATAAATTGGGATGAGACTGGGAGGAACTGGGAGTCACTGGGTGATACTGGGAGGAACTGGGAGGGGCCTGGGCGAGCCGGGGGCGTGTCCCCTCTGCTGTGACGTCACGATGACGTCATCGATGACGTCACTTTCAGGGCCTGCGAGAACATGAACTTCTCGTGGCGCAACGAGTGCAACCAGTGCAAGGCCCCCAAACCCGAGGGGGGGCCCGGGGGGGGCCCCTCACATGGGCGGGGGCGGCGGAAAGTACCCCGGGGGGGGCGGCCGAGGGGGCGGCGGCGGCAACCACATGGGTAAGGGGGGCTACCGAACACTGAGGGGGGCTACCGGGGCTGGGGGGGCAACCACGGGGGGAAGGGGGGCTACCAAACACTGAGGGGGGCTACCGGGGCTGGGGGGGCAGCCACGGGGGGAAGGGGGGCTACTAAACGGGGGGGGGGGGGCAACCACATGGGTAAGGGGGGCTACCAAACACTGAGGGGGGCTACCGGGGCTGGGGGGGCAACCATGGGGGGAAGGGGGGCTACTAAACGGGGGGGGGGGGGGCAACCACATGGGTAAGGGGGGCTACTAAATGGGGGGGGGCAACCACATGGGTAAGGGGGGCTACCAAAGGGGGGAGGCAACCACATGGGTAAGGAGGGCTACCAAACACTGAGGGGGGCTACCAGTGGGGCGGGGGCAACCACATGGGTAAGGGGGGCTACTAAATGGGGGGGGGCAACCACGGGGGGAAGGGGGGCTACCAAACACTGAGGGGGGCTACTGAGGGGGTGGGGGCAATCACATGGGTAAGGGGGGCTACCAAAGGGGGGAGGGCAACCACAGGGGTAAGGGGGGCTACCAAACACTGAGGGGGGCTATCAAACACAGAGGGGGCTACTGAGGGGGTGGGGGCAACCACATGGGTAAGGGGGGCTACCAAACACTGAGGGGGGGCTACCGGGGCTGGGGGGGCAACCACAGGGGTAAGGGGGGGCTACCGGGGCTGGGGGGGCAACCACATGGGTAAGGGGGGCTACCAGAGGGGGGGGGCAACTACAGGGGTAAGGGGGGCAACCATATGGGTAAGGGGGGCTACCAATGGGCAAGGAGGCTACCACACGGGTAAGGGGGGGCTACCAGGGGGGTGGGGGCAACCACATGGGTAAGGGGGGCTACCAGGGGGGTGGGGGCAACCCCCTGGGCCCTGGGGGC
>NW_026138475.1:0-50644 GCF_025592945.1 Manacus candei
TATATCTTTGGATATATATAATATATTTGGATATATAAAATATACAAAGATATATAAAAGATATATATAAAAGATATATAAAAGACATACATAATATATCCTTGGATATAATATTTGGATATTATTATCTTTGGCTAATAATTGAAATTTAATTTTTTTCATTTCAACTCATTAAAACCCATTCCAATTTTCCCACCCCTTCTTTTTTGCCGGATTCCCTAAAAATTCCACCCCCCCCCCCCTTTTTCCCCCTTTATTTCCCCAAAAATCAGATTTTTATCCCTGTGCCCGAGCCCTTTTTTCTCCCCTGTTTTCATCCCTTCCCAGCCTGGGACTAAAGGCAAGGAGGAAAAATCCCAACCCACCTCCTGCTTTTCCTTTCCCAGCTCCTTCTCCCCGAATTCCGGCTCCTTCCCGGCCTTTTTAAGCTCCTCGGGATCCGCCAGGGAGGTCCTGGAACCTCCTTGGGGTCGGAGGGGTTGTTATGAATCATTTCTGGCTGCCAAAAACGCCCTTTTTGCTCTTTTTTCCTCACTTATTTCTTCACCGAGGAGGAACAAAATAAGGTGTTTTTTTTTTTAATTGTTGTCGTTGTTTTGCTGGTTTTTGCCCTTTTTGCCCCCGGATTTTGGAGCCCGGGGGGGACCGGAGGGTTCGTTTTCTCTCTGCCCACGGGGTTGGGACCCTGCCAGGAGATCTCCGGGAGGGAAAAACAGCTGGGAAAAGGAGGGGGGAAAGGGGAGAGGAGGGAAAGGAGGGAAAGGGGGGAAAGGAGGGAAAGGGGGGAAAGGAGGGAAAGGAGGGAAAGGAGGGAAAGGAGGGAAAGGGGGGAAAAGGAGGGAAAAGGAAAAAAAGGAGGAAAAAGGAAAAAAAAGGAGGGAAAAAGAGGGGAAAGAAGAAGGAAAAAGGAGGGAAAAGGAGGAAAAAGGAGAGAAAAGGAGGGAAAAGGAGGGAAAAGGAGAGAAAAGGAGGGAAAGGAGGGAAAAAGAAAAAAAAAGAGGAAAAAGGGAAAAAAAAAGGAGGGAAAAAGAGGGAAAAGAAGAAGGAAAAAGGAGGGAAAAGGAGGGAAAAGGAGGGAAAAGGAGGAAAAATGAAAAAAAAGGAGGGAAAAAGGAGGAAAAAGGAGGAAAAAGGAAAAAAAAGGAGGGGAAAAGGAGGAAAAAGGAGGGAAAGGAGGGAAAGGAGGGAAAGGAGGGAAAAGGGAAAAAAAGGAGGAAAAGGAGGGAAAAATAAGGAAAAGAAGAAGGAAAAAGGAGGGAAAAGGAGGGAAAAGGAGGAAAAAGGAAAAAAAAGGAGGGGAAAAGGTGGAAAAAGGAGGGAAAAGGAGGAAAAGGAGGGAAAAAGAGGGAAAAAGAAAGAATTTCGGTGTCCAGACACTTCCTGCTGCTTCCTGAGGGGCAGGATTTGGGTTGGAGCTGCTTGGCTGGACAGAGACCACTGCGAGCCCAGACTGAGCCCAGGCCAGGCCTGGGAGCCACACCTGAGCCAAGGCCAGGCCTTAGATTAAAACCTGAGCCAGGGCCAGGCCTTGGATCCAAGCCTGAGCCAAGGCCAGACCTTATGGCCAAGTTTGATCCAACCCGAGCCAAGGCCAGACCTTGGAGCCAAACCTGAGGCAAGGCTGGACCTTAGATCCACGCCTGAGCCAAGCCTGACACAAGGCCAGGCCTTAGATCCAAGCCTGATCCAAGGCCAGACGCTCCAGACCTTGGAGCCAAGCCTGACCCAAGGCCAGGCCTTAGATCCAAGCCTAAGCCAAGCCTGAGCCAAGACCAGACCTTAGATCCAAGCCTAATCCAAGCCTGAGCCAAAGCCAGGCCTTATATCCGAGCCTGATCCAACCTGAGCCAAGGCCAGACCTTGGATCCAAGCCTGAGCCAAGGCCAGACACTTCAGACCATGGAGTCAAGCCTGACCCAAGCCTGAGCCAAGGCCAGACCTTGGATCCAAACCTGACTCAAGGCCAGACCTTATGGCCAAGCCTAAGCCAAGCCTGACTCAAGGCCAGACCTTATGGCCAAGCCTGACCCAAGGCCAGATCAGATCTTGGATCCAAGTTGGATCCAAGCCTGACCCAAAGCCAGACCTTAGATCCAAGCCTAAGCCAAGCCTGACCCAAGGCCAGACCCATTTGGGGTGAATTGATGAATTTATTTATCCCAATTAGGGTGAATTGATGAATTTATTTATCCCCATTTCCAGTCCATTGATGAATTTATTTATCCCAATTAGGGGTGAATTGATGAATTTATTTATCCCAATTATGGGTTAATTGACTAAATTATTCATCCCCATTTGGGGTGAATTGATGAATTTATTCATCCCCATTTGGGGTGAATTGATGAATTCAAATGCCAAAACTTGATGGCTCTTCCTTTGTTCTTTGCCCAGAGAGAAAAAAAAAAGAAACTCCCGCGGTGTCCAAAATGTTCCAAATTCACCAAAGGGCCCAGAAACATTGGCATTTTTAGGAACTTATATTAAGGTAATATATAATATAATATAATATAATATAATATAATATAATATAATATAATACAATATAATATAATTTAATATAATATAATATAACATAATATAATATAATATAATACAATATAATATAGTATGATATAATACAATATAATATAATACAATACAATATAATACAATATAATAAAATATAATAGAACATAATACACTTCCAATTATACCTAATATTATATATTAGATATATTCCTAATATTATCATATTCCTAAATATAATATGATATAATATGATATAATATAAATCATATCACACCCCTGCTATATAATATAATATTATTATATTATATTATATTATATTATATTATATTATATTATATTATATTATATTATATTATATTATATTATATTATATTATATTATATTGTATTAGGAATATATATATAATTTATAACATTTAGGAATAATTGGAGGAGTATTATATTATATTATATTATCTTTAGAAATATAATAATATTAGAAATATGTATAAAATATATAACATAGGAATAATTGGAGGGGGTTTTATATGATATTATCTTTAGGAATATAATAATATTAGGAATAAATGTATAATATATAATATTAGCAATAATTGGAAGGGGTATTGTATTATATTATATCATATTACATTACATTACATTATATTATATTATATTATATTATATTATATTATATTATATTATATTATATTATTATATTATGTTGTGTTATATTAAGGAACATCTATTTTTTATTTCATATCGGGAATCCATGATACCTTTTATATCGTATTTTTAAATTTTATATCAGGAATTCATACTTTAAATTCTATTTCTTTATTTTCCATCGACAATCTCTATGATTATTTTACACCCTATTTCTTTATTTCCTATTTTCTCTCGGGCCGGTCCCTCTCCCTTCCCCTAATTAGTGCCCCTGTCAGCGCGCGGCTGACGAGCCTTTAATTAGCGCCGATATGACAGCAGGGGACGTTAATTAGCTGGACCTGCCGGCAGAGGTCGGGACCCGCGGGGCTTCCGGGGGATATTTATGATTATTTATTATTATTATTTATAATTAACGCCGGGTGACGCCTCAGCGATGTCCCCTCAGGAGGAATAAAAATATGGTTTATATATATATGTACAAATAAATATGTATTTATATATATACGTATACAAATATATATAAATATATATTTATATGGATACATAAATACAAATATATGAATATATGCTTTTATATATACATGTATAGAAATACACAAATATGTATTTATATATACACCTATATACAAATATATAAATATATAATTTTATATATGTATATATAATTATATATATATATACATATCTACAAATATATATAAATATGTATTTATATATATACATAAATACAAATATATATAAATATATATTTTTATATACACAAATATATATAAATATATATTTTTATATATACATGTACAAATATATATAAATATATATTTTTATATATATACATAAATACATAAATATGTATTTATATATACATAAACAGAAATATATATAAATATATATTTTTATATACACAAATATATATAATATATATTTTTATATATACATATATACAAATTTATATAAAACTGTATATTTATATATGTACCTATATACAAATATATATATATATAAACACCGTACTTTTATTTCTCATAAGGGGATATTATTTCTATATATGTATTTTTATAGAGATATTATTTTTAAAATATATACACATATACATATTTTTATATATTATTTATCTATTATCTATTTATATTTATTTATATTTATTTATAGTTATTCATATTATATTTATTATTATTTTATATATTTATATATTATATTAATATAGAGATAAAATATACATTTTTATATACATATGTAAATATAAATATATTTTAATAAAAAGATATAAATATAAATAATATATATTTATACTTACATAAATATATTTTTATATAAATGTATTTAAATATATATTTTTATATTATTTTTATATAAACATATATAAAATACATATATATACTTTATATATATATATGTAGGCATATAATGACGTTGTAAAATACCCAAGTATTTTGGGAAAGGGAAAGCCCCTTTTCAGAGAAAAGAAACCTTTTTAGGTAAAAATGAATATATTTAGGTGAAAGTGAATATATTAAATATAATGAATATATTAAAGAAGTGAATATATTAAATAAGTGAATATATTAAATATAGTGAATATGTTAAATAAGTGAATATATTAAATATAGTGAATATATCAAAGAAGTGAATATATCAAAGAAGTGAATATATTAAATATAGTGAATATATCAACGAAGTGAATATATTAAATATAGTGAATATATTAAGTGCATATATCAAATAAGTGAATATATTAATTATAGTGAATATATCAAATAAGTGAATATATCAAATAAGTGAATATATCAAATAAGTGAATATATTATTTATAGTGAATATATTAATTATAGTGAATATATCAAAGAAGTGAATATATCAAAGAAGTGAATATATCCAATAAGTGAATATATTAAAGCTCCTCCGAAAAAGGGTGGGATTTTGTAAAACTATAAAAATGCGTGAAAATGAAACCCAAAGGGGTCTTTTCTGCCCTAAAACCTCGGTGTGAGACCGGACCCGGTGCCACTGTCGGGCTGTCCCCTGACCCGGGTGACACTGTCAGGGCTGTCCCCTGACCCGGGTGACACTGTCAGGATGTCCCCCCCCGGGTGACACTGTCAGGGCTGTCCCCCCCCGGGTGACACTGTCAGGGCTGTCCCCTGTCCCGGGTGACACTGTCAGGATGTCCCCTGACCCGGTGACACTGTCAGGGCTGTCCCCTGACCTGGATGACACTGTCAGGATGTCCCCCCTGTCCCGGGTGACACTGTCAGGGCTGTCACCACACTCGGGTGACACTGTCAGGGCTGTCCCCCCTGTCCCGGGTGACACTGTCAGTGCTGCCCCCCCGGGTGACACTGTCAGGGCTGTCCCCCCGCGGGTGACACTGTCAGGATGTCCCCTGTCCCGGGTGACACTGTCAGGGCTGTCCCCCCCCCAGGTGACACTGTCAGGATGTCCCCTGACCCGGGTGACACTGTCAGGGCTGTCCCCCCCCGGGTGACACTGTCAGTGCTGTCCCCCCTGACCCGGGTGACACTGTCAGGGCTGTCCCCCCCCGGGTGACACTGTCAGTGCTGTCCCCCCTGACCCGGGTGACACTGTCAGGGCTGTCCCCCCTGGCCCGGGTGACACTGTCAGGGCTGTCCCCCCTGACCCGGGTGACACTGTCAGTGTTGTCCCCCCTGGCCCAGGTGACACTGTCAGTGTTGTCCCCCCTGTCCCGGGTGACACTGTCAGGATGTCCCCTAACCCGGGTGACACTGTCAGGGCTGTCCCCTGTCCCGGGTGACACTGTCAGGGCTGTCCCCCCTGACCCGGTGACACTGTCAGGACTGTCCCCCCTGACCCGGGTGACACTGTCAGGGCTGTCCCCCCTGCCCCGGTGACACTGTCAGGGCTGTCCCCTGACCCGGGTGACACTGTCAGGATGTCCCCTGGCCCGGGTGACACTGTCAGGGCTGTCCCCCCCCGGGTGACACTGTCAGGATGTCCCCTGCCCCGGTGACACTGTCAGGGCTGTCCCCTGGCCCGGGTGACACTGTGAGGATGTCCCCTGCCCCGGTGACACTGTCAGCGATGTCCCCTGCCCCGGTGACACTGTCAGGATGTCCCCTGTCCCGGGTGACACTGTCAGGGCTGTCCCCCCTGTCCCGGGTGACACTGTCAGGGCTGTCCCCTGACCCGGGGGCTCCTTTGTCTTTCCCAATCCCGCTCCCCCCGCGCGGTTTTCCCGGGAATTCGGGGCTCTCCCGTTCCCCGGGATGTTCCCCTCCCACCGCTGGTTCTGCCGCCCCGGAGGACGCCCCAGCCCGGTTTGGGGACGGGGCAGAGCCGCATTTCGGCCCCACTTGGGATTTGGAGGCGTTTTTATGGACACCAGGTGGCGGCGTTTGGCTGCGGCCCTTCAGCTGCCTGTCCTTCAGCTGCCTGTCCTTCAGCTGCCTCTCCTTCCTCTGCCTGTCCTTCCTCTGCCTGTCCTTCCTCTGCCTGTCCTTCAGCTGCCTGTCCTTCAGCTGCCTGTCCTTCCTCTGCCTGTCCTTCAGCTGTCTGTCCTTCCTCTGCCTGTCCTTCCTCTGTCTGTCCTTCCTCTACCTGTCCTTCATCTGCCTGTCCTTCAGCTGTCCATCCTTCAGCTGTCCATCCTTCAGCTGCCTGTCCTTCAGCTGCCTGTCCTTCCTCTGCCTGTCCTTCAGCTGCCTGTCCTTCCTCCGCCTGTCCTTCCTCTCTCCGTCCTTCAGCTGCCTGTCCTTCAGCTGCCTGTCCTTCATCTTCCTCTCCTTCATCCCCCTGTCCTTCCTTTGCCTGTCCTTCATCCCCCTGTCCTTCATCCCCCTGTCCTTCATCCCCTTATCCCTCCCCTACCTGACCTTCCTCTGCTCATCCTTCATCTCCCTGTACTTATTCCCCTGTCCTTCATCCCACTGTCCTTCCTCTGCCTGTCCTTCATCACCTTGTCCTTCATCTTCCTCTCCTTCGTCCCCCTGTCCTTCCTCTGCCCATCCTCCATCCCCCCCTCCTTCACCCCCCTCTCCTTCATCCCCCTCTCCTTCCTCCTCCTCTCCTTCATCCAACTGTCCTTCCTCTTCCCACCCTTTGCCTTCTTGTCCTTCCTCTTCCCACCCTTCTTCTCACCTTTCCCCTTCCCATCCTTGCCCTTCCCATCCTTCCCCTTCCCATTCCACTTCTCGTCCTTCCCCTTCCCATCCTTCCTCTTCCCATCCTTCCTCTTCCCATTCTTCCCCTTCCCTCCCCTTCCCCTTCCCATCCCCCCTCTCCCTGCCCTCCATCACCCTCTCACCCCCCCCAAATTTCTCCATGACTCCCAAAATTCCCAACCTGCCCCCCCCAAGGACTGAAGTGATTCCCCCTTTTTGGGGGGTGGGACCCCCGGGCCAGGGGGGCCCCCCCGGTGACGTCACAGCCCAGTTTGGGGTCCAAATCCCTGGAGAAGCAGCTTTGGGGCCTCCCGAGATTCCCAAAGTGTCCCCAAATGTCTCAAAGTGTCCCAAAGTGCCCCAAAATGTCCCAAATGTCCCAAATGTCCCAAAGTGTTCCAAAGTGTCCCCAAAGTGTCTCAAAGTCTCTCAAAGTGTCCCCAAATGTCCCAAAGTGTCCCAAAGTGTCCCCAAATGTCCCAAAGTGTTCCAAAGTGTCCCAAAGTGTCCCCAAATGTCCCAGTGCCCCAAAGTGTCCCCAAGTGTCCCAAAATATCCAAAGTGTTCCAAAGTGTCCCAAAGTGTCCCAATGTGTCCCCAAATGTCCCAAAGTGTCCCAAATGTCCCCAAATGTCCCAAAGTGTTCCAAAGTGTCCCAAAGTGTCCCCAAAGTCTCTCAAAGTCTCTCAAAGTGTCTCAGTGTCCCCAAGTGTCCCAAAGTGTCCCAAAGTGTCCCCAAATGTCCCAAAGTGTCCCCAAATGTCCCCAAGTGTCCCCAAATGTCCCAAAGTGTCCCAAATGTCCCAAAGTGTCCCAAAGTGTCCCAAAGTGTTCCAAAGTGTCCCAAAGTGTCCCAAAGTGTCTGGACACACCCCACGGCTCCAATCCCGCTGTCCCAGGGCACACCAGGAGCTGGTTCATTTCCTACAAAAAAAGGAGGGATAAAGGCTTTGGGTCCCCTGGGATCCCCCACAGAGCCCTTGGAGTCGTAGAATCACGGAATCATGGACACATGGAATCATGGGATCATGGAATGGCGGAATCATGGGATCATGGAATGGCGGAATCATGGGATCATGGGATCATGGGATCATGGGATCATAGAATCATGGGATCATGGAGTCACAGAATCATGGAATCATGGAATCATGGAGTCATAGAATCATGGGATCATGGAGTCATGGAATCATGGAGTCACAGAATCATGGAATCATGGAGTCATAGAATCATGGGATCATGGAGTCATGGAATCATGGAGTCACAGAATCATGGAATCATGGAGTCATAGAATCATGGGATCATGGAGTCATGGAATCATGGAGTCACAGAATCATGGAATCATGGAGTCATAGAATCATGGAGTCATGGAATCATGGAATCACGGAATCATGGAATCATAGAATCATGGAATCGTGGAATTATAGAATCATGGAATCAGAGAATCATGGAGTCATGAAATCATAGAATCATGGGATCATGGAATCATGGGATCATGGGATCATAGAATCATGGAATCATGGGATCATGGAATCATGGGATCATGGGATCATGGAGTCATAGAATCATGGAATTATAGAATCATGGAATCATAGAATCATGGAATCACAGAATCATGGGATCATGGAATCTTAGAATCATGGAGTCATGAAATCATAGAATCATGGAATCATGGAATCATAGGATCATGGAATCATAGAATCATAGGATCATGGAATCATGGAATTATGGAATCATGGAATCACAGGATCATGGAATCAGCTGGGTTGGAAAAGCCCTCTGAGCTCATCCAGCCCAACCCTCGCTCCAACCCCGCCATGGTTCCCAGCCCATGGCACTGATGCCACATCCAGTCTGTCCTTAAACCCCTCCAGGGATGGAGAATCCCCCACTTCCCTGGGCAGCCCATTCCAGTGTCTGATCCCTCTCCCTGCAAAGAATTCCTTCCCAATATCCAACCCAAACCTGGTGAGGCCACCCCTGGAGTGCTGTGTCCAGCTCTGGCCCCTCAGCTCAGGAAGGACCCTCCCCGCTCAGAAAATAACCTGTTAAGGTAAAAAACCGGCGTTTAATGAACATTTCACAGTCTGTGCAACCAAAACAACCACAAAAGGCGCCAGGTTTCAAACCCGTGGGTGCTTCCAGCCCCGGGAAAGGGGGAGGCACCGGCTCCTGCCTCCCCACGGGGGGGCTCAGCGCCCACCCCCCCGAGCCTGCGGGGCTGCCTTGGGCCATTTTTGGGGCTGGGTGTGCTCGTTCCGAGGAGGAGGAGGAGGAGGAGGAGGAGGAGGGGAGGAAGGGACACAGCCCAGCCCGCCCTGCCGGGGTTCGCTGCCCCAGCCCGGGGGGACACGAGCCGCCCGTGCCCTCGTGGGTGTCCGTCTGTCAGCACCGACGGACCGTGACCGTGTCCGTCTGTCAGCACCGACGACCCGTGCCTGTGTCCGTCTGTCGGCACCGACCTGCCCGTACCCGTGTCCATCTGTCGGCACCGACCTGCCCGATGCCTCCCCGAGCTCTTGCCCAACCCCGATTCCTCCCGACACATCAAAGGCGCTTTCCAAGCCTTTCCTCCGAGCTCCTGGGAGGGCCCGGAGCCGGGGGGGGAGCGCCGGGAGCCTTCCCAGGCAGGTTCATTCCCATCTCCCAGGAATTCCTGCGTGTCCTCCCAGGCCCCGATCCTTCCTCCTGGGGGTCCCTTCCCATTCCCCCAGAATTCCTGCGTGTCCTCCCAGTGTCTGATCCCTCCTCCCGGCTGTCCCTTCCTATCCCCCAGGAATTCCTGAGTGCCCTCCCAGGCCCCGATCCTTCCTCCTGGGTGTCCCTTCCCATTCCCCAGGAACTCCTGCGTGTCCTCCCAGTGTCTGATCCCTCCTCCTGGGGGTCCATTCCCATCCCCCAGGAATTCCTGGTGTCCTCCCAGCCCCCGATCCTTCCTCCTGGGGGTCCCTTCTCAGCCTCCAGGAATTCCTGCGTGTCCTCCCAGGGTCTAATCCCTCCTCCCGGCTGTCCCTTCCCAGCCCCCCGGAATTCCTGGGTGTCCCTTCCCATCCCCCAGGAATTCCTGGGTGCCCTCCCAGCCCCCGATCCCTCCTCCTGGGGGTCCCTTCCCAGCCCCCAGGGAATTCCTGGGTGCCCTCCCAGCGGGCACCGCAGGAGCCGGGAACGTCCCCGGGGAGGGAGGAATCCCAAAGAGCCCCCCGGGAGAAGCCGCTTCGCGCGGCGCGTTCCCGGAGAAACGTCTGGCTGCTTCCCTCCGGGAGCTTTCCCCTGTCATTCCCAGCCGGATTTGATGATATCTCCCGGTCGGCCGCAGGATTCTCCCTGTCATTATCCCCGCTCGGGAGCCTGGGAGGGGTTGGTTTTATTTTTTTGGGATGGCGGAGGAGTGGCAGCGAAGCGCGGCCGCCCCCGAGGGAGAGACGGGACGTGCGGGAAAGGTTTGGATCATGGGAACAGGGAGCGTTCCTTCCAGCTGGAGCCGCAGCCAGGGCCCAGGGAAGCGGCGGGTGATGACTCCAGCCTGGAATGCCGCCCAGGGTGTCTTGAAATACCGGCTTGCAAAACTTTCACCAAAACACGCCAACGGCCCGGGTGTTTCTAGGATAACAGATCTGGGCTTTGGCTCCGCAATCGGCCCCGGGATCTGCGGATCCAGGGGAAAACCACCGCCGGGAATTCGGGCTGTAATGGATCCTCACTCCCTCGGGGCCCTCCGGCTCTGTTCGGCTCAGGATTTTGGGTACAAAGGGGGAGAAAAAGCTCGTTTGTCCCCGGCTCTGGGCAAGAATCCCCCCGTGTTGCTCTGCAGAGAAATCCCCCCTGGGTTTTGAGCAGCCCCAGCAGGAGGCAGCGGGGAATCCGACTCTTTGAGCTCGGGGAGGGGTTGAGGTGCTTTTCCCCACGTCCTGCCCGCGGAGCTTTGATCCCCGAGGGCTGGAGCTCCCCAAAGGCTGGAGCTCCCCGAGGGCTGGAGCTCCCCGAGGGCTGGAGCCGCAGGCGCGGGGCAGCCCCGGATAAGCCCAGCCCGGGAGGAAGCCAAGGCGGGCTCAGCTGAGCCCGGAGAGCAGAGCTGGCACCCGAACCCGCTCTAAAAAAACCCGATCGTGGCGCAGGAGAACCAATTCTTTGTGAGCGTCACCCGAGAGGTTTCCCGCCCCGAGCCCTCCAACCCTCCTGCTCCCCCCGCGCTCCCGGCCAAGGATCTGCCGCGGGAGAGATCCGGGATGGAGGGAGCGTGCCGGGAGGCTGTAAACACGGCCCGAGTCCACGCACAGCTCGGGCTTTGTGCGGCATTCCCGGGAGGGGAACCATCGGCCCGGAGGAGCCGCAGCTCCAGAGGCAGCAGGGAAAGGGATGGCGGGGAGGAGATGCCGGTCCTGGGGTCAGGGAGTGAGAATTCCCTGCTCCAGCCCCATTCCCAGGGCTCTGGAAGGCTCTGGAAGTTGGCATTCCCAGGCACGGGCAGCTGCAGTGAGGAGGGAAGGCGGGAGGGAGGTTCTGCCCCTCCGGCCCTCTCCATCCCATCCCTCCATCCCGGCATCCTGAGGATGCTCCAGCTCTCCCAGAGCTCCCCGGACACACAAATCCCACTCCAGCCTCTTTCCTGCTCCCAGGACATTTCCTGGAGCTCTGCACGGCCTGGGAGCAGCTCCAGGGCTTGGATTTACCTTCACGTTTCAAGATCCTGGGTAAAGTTGAAGTTCCTGGCACTGGGAAAGCTCCTCCAGTCCCAGAAAAGCTTCTCCAGCCCCAGTAAAGCCCCTTCAGACCCAAAAAAGCTCCTTCAGCCCCAAGAAAGCTCCTCCAGGCCTGGGAAGGCTCCTCCAGGCCTGGGAAGGCTCCTCCAGCCCTGAGAAAGCTCCTCCAGCCCTGAGAAAGCTCCTCCAGCCTACAGAAAGCTCCTTCAGTCCCAAGAAAGCTCCTTCAGCCCCAAGAAAGCTCCTCCAGCCCCGGGAAGGCTCCTCCAGCCCCAGGAAAGCTCTTCCAGCCCTGAGAAAGCTCTTCCAGCCCTGGGAACTCTCCTCCAGCCCCAGGAAAGCTCCTCTGGCTCTGGGAAAGCTCCTGCACCCCTGGGAAAACTCTTCCAGCTCTAGGAACTCTCCTCCAGCCCCGGGAAAGCTCCTCCTGCCCTGGGAACTCTCCTCCAGCCCTGGAAAAACTCCTCCAGCCCTGGAAACTCTCCTCCAGCCCTGGAAAAACTCCTCCAGCCCCGGGAAAGCTCCTCCAGCCCTGGGAACTCTCCTGCAGGCTCAGGAAAGCTCCTGCAGCCCTGGGAACTCTCCTCCAGCCCTGGAAAAGCTCCTCCTGCCCTGAGAACTCTCCTCCAGCCCCGGGAAAGCTCCTGCAGCCCTGGGAACTCTCCTGCAGGCTCAGGAAAGCTCCTGTAGCCCTGGGAACTCTCCTGCAGGCTCAGGAAAGCTCCTGCAGCCCAACAACAAGTGTTTTCCACCAGGAATCCTGCCCTCTCCGGCCTGCAAGCACACGGAGGGAGGGAGGGAATCCGAGCTACACCTCTGCTAATGAACCACCCAAAACCTGTCGAGAGGCAGTAAAAGGGAACAGCAGAGGAGGCAGCTCGGCCTCGTTATGCAACAGCCTCGTTATCTAACGACCACGGACACCCTATAGGGGCTCTTTGTTTGCAGAGGGCAAGGGAGAGAAATGCCACCAGCAGCTGAGTCACCGGTTCACCGAGAGGCTCCGAGGACGTTCTCAGGTGGAAACTTTTCCAGTTTCACCTGCTAATTTGGGAGGACCGGCCGATTGCCCGGCTCCGCCCCCCGCCCTGTAACCCGGCTCCTGCCGCCCTTGCATATATAGAAAGGTATGGCCCCGCTCCCGGCGGTGGAGACGGAGCCCGGAGCCGCAGCAACCCCGAGCCCGCTGCGCGCCCACCATGAGGAAGGAGGTCCTCACCCTGGCCTTCGCCCGCGCCGTCTTCGTGGAGTTCCTCTCCACGCTCATCTTCGTCTTCATCGGGCTGGGCTCGGCGCTCAAGTGGCCCTCGGCGCTGCCCTCCATCCTGCAGATCGCGCTGGCCTTCGGCCTCGCCATCGGCTCCCTGGTGCAGGCCTTCGGCCACATCAGCGGCGCCCACATCAACCCGGCCGTCACCATCGCCTTCCTCGTGGGCAACCAGATCTCCCTCCCGCGCGCCCTCCTCTACGTGCTGGCCCAGCTGGTCGGGGCCATCGCCGGCGCCGGCATCCTCTACGGCGTCACCCCGGCCAACACCCGCGGCAACCTGGCCGTCAACGCCGTGAGTGCCGCCTGTGCTCCTCATCCTCCTCCTCCGCCCTCCCTCCTCCTCCTCCTCCTCCTCCTCCCGAGCCCTCGGCGGCCCCGGGAGCGGCTCCGGGGGGTTGGTTTTCCCTTGGTGGGTCGAGGGCCCCGGGTGAGTTGAGGGTGCCAGGAGTTCTTCTGGCTCCGGGATAGCTCCTCTGGCTTTGGGAGCTCCTCCAGCTCTGGGAAAGCTCCTGCAGCTCTGGGAAAGCTCCTCTGGCTTTGGGAGCTCCTCCAGCTCTGGGAAAGCTCCTCCAGCTCTGGGAAAGCTCCTCTGGCTTTGGGAGCTCCTCCAGCTCTGGGAAAGCTCCTGCAGCTCTGGGAAAGCTCCTCTATCCCCAGGAAAGTTTCTCCAGCTACAGGAAAGCTCCTCCAGCCCCAGGAAAGCTCTTCCAGCCATAGGAAAACTCCTCCAGATGTGGGAGCTCCTCCAGACCTGGGAAAGCTCCTCCAGTTTTGGGAAAGCTCTTCCAGCCCTGAGAAAGCTTCTCCAACTCTGAGAAAGCTTCTCCATCCCCAGAAAAGCTCCTCCATTCCCAGGAAAGCTCCTCCAGCCCTGAGAGAGGAGCCCAGTCCATGGGGAGGGTGGTTCGGGGAGCAGGGCAGTGCCATCCCAGCAGGGCAGTGCCATCCCAGCTGTGGGGAGCAGGGCAGTGCCGTGACAGCTCTATGGCCAGGTTTGGGGAGCAGGGCAGTGCCATCCCAGCTTTATGGAGCAAGATGGGGAAGCAGGGCAGTACCATCCCAGTTCTATGGCCGGGTTTGGGGAGCAGGGCAGTGCCAGGACAGCAGGGCAGTGCCATCCCAGCTCGGGGGAGCAGGGCAGTACCGTGAAAGCTCTGTGGCCAGGTTTCGGGAGCAGGGCAGTGCCAGGACAGCAGGGCAGTGTAATCACAGCTTTGGGGAGCAGGGCAGTGCCATCCCAGCAGGGCAGTGCCATCCCAGCTGTGGGGAGCAGGGCAGTGCCAGGACAGCAGAGCAGTACCATCCCAGCTTTGGGGAGCAGGATGGGGGAGCAGGGCAGTGCCATCCCAGCCGTGGGGAGCAGGGCAGAGCCAGGACAGCTCTATGGCCAGGTTTGGGGAGCAGGGCAGTGCCATCCCAGCCATGGGGAGCAGGGTAGTGCCGTGACAGCTTTATGGAGCAGGATGGGGGAGCAGGGCAGTGCCATCCCAGCTTTGGGGAGTGAGGCAGTGCCGTGACAGCTCTGTGGCCAGGTTTGGGGAGCAGGGCAGTGCCATCCCAGCCATGGGGAGCAGGGCAGTGCCATCCCAGCCGTGGGGAGCAGGGCAGTGCCATCCCGGCCGTGGGGAGCAGGGCAGTGCCAGGACAGCAGGGCAGTGCCAGGACAGCCATGGGGAGCAGGGCAGTGCCATCCCGGCCGTGGGGAGCAGGGCAGTGCCGTGACAGCTTTATGGAGCGGGCGATGAGTGGATGTTTCTGCGCCTCCTTTAACAAGCGCTTCCTCGGCCCCGAGGGCCCGCGTGAGTCACCGCCCGCATTGAGACGTTCCGGAGCGCAGCCTCCCCTTCCCGGGGATTAGCGCCGGGATCGGAGCCGTGCCAGGGCGGGGGGGAGGGAGGGAGCAGAGCCCAGTCCGACCAGTATGGGCAGGGGGAGCCCAGTCCCACCGGGGGAGCTGGGAAGGGAGCGGAGGGAGGGAACTGGGGGAGAAGGATGAGCGGGAGGGTGTCGAGAGGGGAGGAGGGGAGGCAGCAGGACCCCCTGGCAGGAGCAGGGCTGAGGAACAGCGCTCCAGCCGCCCCGGGCAGCGCTGGGAAAACACCCGGGACGGGAGCGGGGGAGCTGCCGCTCCAACCCCGGCCGGGTCCGGAGCCCTGGGAGCGGCACGGGCACGGGGCCGAGGGAGGAGGCACCCCCTGGCATCGTGTGCCACCCCCTGGCATCGTGTGCCACCCCCTGGCATCGTGTGCCACGTGTGCCACGTGCTCCGTGTCCCGGACCGGCCAGATGGGGCTGAAAACCCAGCAGGGATGGGTTGGGTCCCTTTGTCCTTCCCGTGGCAGTCCCAGGGGTTTGTGCAGAGGCACCGGGGCAAAAACAGCCCCTGGGACTCCCGTGACCTTCATCCCAGGCCTCATCCTCCATCCCAGGCCTCATCCTCCATCCCAGCCCTTGTTCTCCATCCCAATCCTCGTTCTCCATCCCAATCTTTGTTCTCCATCCCAGCCCTTGTTCTCCATCCCAGCCCTTGTCCTCCATCCCAGCCCTCATCCTCCATCCCAGCCCTCTCCCTCCATCCCAACCCTCTCCCTCCACCCCAACCCTCTCCCTCCATCCCAACCCTTGTTCTCCATCCCGACCCTCTCCCCTCATCCCGACCCTCTCCCTCCATCCCAGCCCTCTCCCTCCATCCCAACTCTCTTCCTCCATCCCAACTCTCTTCCTCCATCCCAGCCCTCTCCCTCTATCCCAACCCTCTCCCTCCATCCCAACCCTCTCCCTCCATCCCAACCCTCTCCCTCTATCCCAACCCTCATCCCGACCCTCTCCCTCCACCCCAACCCTCTCCCTCCCTCCCTCCCACAGTGGCTGCTCCTCATCCTCCGGAGCAGGAGCTCCACAAACCGGGGGGGGGAGAAGTCGGGACTCGACAACTCGTGAGGAACAAAGGGGGAGGAAATGCGGGAAAAAGGGAACTGGTGGGAACGGGGAGACAAGGAAACGGAGGGAGCTGTGGAGAGCCCAGGGCTCGGGGGAGAGCCGGATTTGGGGGCCTTACAGAGGGAGAAGGATCATTCCCTTCCTTCCGGATGAGCCGTGACCCCGAGCGGGGCCGGGGGTGGGCACAGGGGACCCCGGGGGGGCTTCTCATCCGACAGCCGAGTGCCCGGGAGACCCGCGGAGGGGAGTTATCGCCTCGTTATCTCCTCCTCTCATTATCCCGCGGTCTCCTCGGCAGCTCAACAACAACACGACGCCGGGGCAGGCGCTGGTGGTGGAGATGATCCTGACCTTCCAGCTCGCCGCCTGCATCTTCGCCTCCACCGACAACCGGCGCGGCGGCGGCGGCTCCCCCGCGCTCTCCATCGGCCTCTCGGTCACCGTGGGGCACCTCGTGGGGGTCCGTGTGCGGGCACGGGGGCCGCATGGCACGGGGGGGGGGGCCAAAATACCCCACTGTCCGCCCTGGGGGGGAAACGGGAATCCTGGGGGGGATAAAGGGGCTAAGGAGTTAGAGAGGGGGAGCAGGGGGTGGTTTGGGGGGGAAACAGGAACCCTGGGGAGGATAAAGGGGCTCCAGTGATGGAATGGGGGGAGAAGGAGGTGGTTTGGGGGGAAAAACAGGAATCCTGGGGAGGATAAAGGGGCTCCAGAGATGGAGTGGGGGGAGAAGGAGGTGGTTTGGGGGGAAAAACAGGAATCCTGGGCAGGAAAAAGGGGCTCCAGTGGAGGATAAAGGGGCTCCAGTGATGGAGTGGGGGGAGCAGAGAGGGTTTGGGGGGGGAAACAGGAACCCTGGGAAGGATAAAGGGGTTCAGGAGTTGGGGGGGGAGCAGAGGGTGGTTTGGGGGGGGGCAACAGGAATCCTGGGAAGGATAAAGGGGCTCCAGTGGGTGATAAAGGGGCTCAAGAGTTAGAGAGGGGGGAGCAGAGGGTGGTTGGGGGGGAAAACAGGAATCCCGAGCAGGATAAAGGGGCTCCAGTGATGGAGTGGGGGGAGCAGAGAGGGTTTGGGGGGGGAAACAGGAACCCTGGGAAGGATAAAGGGGTTCAGGAGTTGGGGGGGAGGAGTAGAGGGTGGTTTTGGGGGGAAAACAGGAATCCTGGGCAGGATAAAGGGGCTCCAGTGGATGATAAAGGGGTTCGAGAGGTAGAGAGGGGGAGTAGGGGGTGGTTTGGGGGGGAAACAGGAACCCTGGGGAGGATAAAGGGCCTCAAGAGTTAGAGGGGGGAGCAGGGGGTGGTTTGGGGGGGAAGACGGGAATCCTTGGCAGGATAAAGGGGCTCCAGTGGGTGATAAAGAGGTTCCAGTGATGGAATGAGGGAGCAGGGAGTGGTTTGGGATGGGAAAACAGGAATCCTGGGCAGGAAAAAGGGGCTCCAGTGGAGGATAAAGGGGCTCCAGTGATGGAGGGGGGGGGAGCAGAGAGGGTTTGGGGGGGGGGAAAAGGAATCCTGGGAAGGATAAAGGGGTTCAGGAGTTGGGGGGGGAGGAGCAGAGGGTGGTTTGGGGGGAAAAACAGGAACCCTGGGGAGGATAAAGGGGCTCCAGTGGAGGATAAAGGGGCTCCAGTGATGGAGTGGGGGGAGCGGAGAGTGGTTTGAGGGGGAAAAACAGGAATCCTGGGAAGGAAAAAGGGGTTCAGGAGTTGGGGGGGGGGGGAGCAGAGGGTGGTTTTGGGGGAAAAACGGGAATCCTGGGCAGGAAAAAGGGGCTCCCATGGGAGAGACAACCCGGGGCTGCTCCTGGCTGGGCTGGGGGGGTCAGAGGCAGCCCCGGGGCCGTTCCAGCCCCTGATTCCCAGGATTTGGCTGTGGTTGCACCTCAGTGGTGTTTTGTTCCCCCCAGATTTACTTCACCGGCTGCTCCATGAACCCCGCCCGCTCCTTCGGCCCCGCCGTGGTCACCAGGAGGTTCAGCCCCGCACACTGGGTGAGTTCGGGGGGGCAGGGGGGGCACAGAGTGAGAAAAAGGGGTAACACGGGGCGAAAAAGGGAGCAAACGGGGCAAAAAAGGGATCAAACGGGGCAGAAAGGGGATCAAACGGGGCAGAAAGGGGATCAAATGGGGCAAAAAAGGGATCAAACAGTAAGAAAGGGATCAAACGGGACAGAAAAGGGCTCTAACAGGGCTGGAGAAGGAGGCAGGCGGTGCCCCAGAGGCGTCGGGAACAATTGTCCCCGTGGCCCGGAGGGGGACAGGGATTAACATCCCATGGAATCCTGGAATGGGTTGGGATGGAGGAACCTTAAAATCTTCCAGGGTGTCAAACACCCCCGACTCGGGCAGCTTTCAAAAGGGTGGAAAGCAGGAAAATCAGAAGCCGTAAAATCAGGGACGATTTTCGAGCCCAATAAAATGTTTCAGTTTGATGTCGGGGGGGTTTATCTTTATAATAAAGAAATCTTTATAAAAAGACTGTTCGTTTTCAAATGAGAACGAATAGTCATTTTTTAATCTTTATATAAAAATATTTTAGCTTTATAATAATATAATAATATTATGTATAATAATATAATTTATATATTTTATATATATTACAATATATAATATATATTTTATGTATTGTAATATATTATATATTATATACATTATTATATATAATATAGAATATTATAATTTATATATTTTATATATTTTAATATATGATATATATTTTATGTATTGTAATATATTCTATATTTTATGTGTTATTATATATAATATAGAATATTATAATTTATATATCTTATATATTTTAATATATAATATATTTGTTATATATTATATTATATATTCTATATTTTTATGTAGGATATATAATATTCTATATTATGTATTTTATATATTATATATAATATTCTATATTATGTATTTTATATATTATATATAATATTCTATATTATGTATTTTTTATATATATTTCATATATATTATAATATATTATATATTATTATATATAATATACAATATTATAATATGTAATAATATAATTTTATCTTTATAAAAAATATTTTTATCTTTATAAAGAATGTCTCTTGAGATGCTGTGTCAGTTTGAACCGAGCAAAACGAAATTCCTTTGGGGATACCCAAATTTTAAACGGATGCCTTTGCTTAAAACGCTGCATCTTCCTGACATCAAACTGATTCTTTTACTGTTTGGACGTGGCTGAAACTTTTCTTCCTCCCCAAAACAAGTTTGGAGTGATTGTTCCCAGCTGGAAATTGGGAACTTCGGTGGTTCTCAGGAAGGTGTCCCAAGGGCAGGGACACCTCCCACCATCCCAGGGGGATCCAACCTGGCCTTGGACACTCCCAGGGATCCAGGGGCAGCCACAGCTCCTCTGGGAATCCCATCCCAGGACCTCCCCACCCTCTCAGACAGGAATTCCTTCCCAATATCCCCCCTAAATCCCCCTTTCCCAGTGGGAAGCCATTCCCTGTGTCTGTCCCTCCAGCCCTTGTCCCCAGTCCCTCTCCAGCTCTCCTGGAGCCCCTTCAGGCCCTGGAAGGGGCTCCAAGCTCTCCCTGGATCCTTCCCTTCTCCAGGCTCACACACACTCATCCCATCCCATCCCATCCCATCCCATCCCATCCCATCCCATCCCATCCCATCCCATCCCATCCCATCCCATCCCATCCCCCTTTCCATGGGCAGGGACACCTCCCACCATCCCAGGCTGCTCCAAGCGCTGCCCAACCTGCCCCTGGACACTCCCGGGGGTGGGAATGGTCCCCGGTGCTCCCTGAGCACCCTCAGAGGGGTGGGAAGCCCCCAGAGCAGGCCTGGGGGGATTCCAGCCCAGGAATCCCCGGGATGGGGGTTTGTCCCTCCCGGGATGGGGGTTTGTCCCTCCTGGGATGATGGTTTGTTCCTCCCGGGATGGGGGTTTGTCCCACCCGGGGTGGAGGTTTGTCCCTCCCCACAGGGATGGGGGTTTGTCCCTCCTGGGATGGGGGTTTGTCCCTCCTGGGATGGGGGTTTGTCCCTCCTGGATGGGGGTTTGTCCCTCCCTGGATGGGGGTTTGTCCCTCCTGGATGGGGGTTTGTCCCTCCCAGGATGGGGGTTTGTCCCTCCTGGATGGGGGTTTGTCCCTCCTGGGATGGGGGTTTGTCCCTCCGGGATGGGGGTTTGTCCCTCCGGGATGGGGGTTTGTGCCTCCTGGATGGGGGTCTGTCTCTCCTGGGATGGGGGTTTGTCCCTCCTGGGATGGGGGTTTGTCCCTCCCCACAGGGATGGGGGTTTGTCCCTCCTGGATGGGGGTTTGTCCCTCCTGGGATGGGGGTTTGTCCCTCCCCACAGGGATGGGGGTTTGTCCCTCCTGGATGGGGGTTTGTCCCTCCAGGATGGGGGTTTGTCCCTCCAGGATGGGGGTTTGTCCCTCCCAGGATGGGGTTTTGTCCCTCCCAGGATGGGGGTTTGTCCCTCCGGGATGGGGGTTTGTCCCTCCAGGATGGGGGTTTGTCCCTCCGGGATGGGGGTTTGTCCCTCCCAGGATGGGGGTTTGTCCCTCCAGGATGGGGGTTTGTCCCTCCAGGATGGGGGTTTGTCCCTCCCAGGATGGGGTTTTGTCCCTCCCAGGATGGGGGTTTGTCCCTCCCAGGATGGGGTTTTGTCCCTCCTGGGATGGGGGTTTGTCCCTCCCAGGATAGGGGTTTGTCCCTCCTGGATGGGGGTTTGTCCCTCCTGGATGGGGGTTTGTCCCTCCTGGATGGGGGTTTGTCCCTCCCAGGATGGGGGTTTGTCCCTCCTGGATGGGGGTTTGTCCCTCCCCACAGGGATGGGGGTTTGTCCCTCCTGGATGGGGGTTTGTCCCTCTTGGATGGGGGTTTGTCCCTCCCAGGATGGGGGTTTGTCCCTCTTGGATGGGGGTTTGTCCCTCCTGGATGGGGGTTTGTCCCTCCTGGATGGGGGTTTGTCCCTCCGGGATGGGGGTTTGTCCCCCCTGGATGGGGGTTTGTCCCTCCCCGCAGGGTGGGGGGTGAGGAGCAGGGAGGGGATGGTGCAAAGGCTGGACCCGGGGCATGACCTCCCAGACCGGCTCTGACCTGTCCCTGCTGCTCTCCCAGACCTTTCTCACCCCATCCTGGTTCCTCTCCCAGACCTTTCTCACCCTGGCCTTCTCTGCCCTCGAGACCTGCTCTCATCTCTCCTGCTGCTCTCCCAGACCTGCTCTCACCTGTCCCTGTTGCTCTCCCAGACCTTTCTCACCTGTCCCTGCTGCTCTCCAAAATCTTCTCTCACCCCGTCCTGGCTCCTCTCCCAGACCTGCTCTAACCCGTCTCTGCTGCTCTCCCAGACCTTTCTCACCCTGTCCTGGTTCCTCTCTCATCTCTCCTGCTGCTCTCCAGACCTGCTCTCACCTATCCTTTCTGCTCTTCAAAATCTTCTCTCACCCCGTCCTGGTTCCTCTTCCAGACCTGTCTCACCTCTCCCAGTTCCATCTCTCCCAGTTCCATTCCCATCCCATCTCACCTGTCCCAGTTCCATCTCTCCTGGTTCCATCTCTCCCAGTTCCATTCCCATTCCCCTCTCCCCTGTCCCAGTTCCATTCCCATCCCATCTCCCCTGTCCTGGTTCCATTCCATCCCCTCTCCCCTGTCCCAGTTCCATCTCTCCTGTTCCATTCCCATCCCATCTCATATGTCCCGTTTCCTCTCCCATCTCTCCCAGTTCCATTCCCATTCCCATCCCCATCTCCCCTGTTCCAGTTCCATCTCTCCCAGTTCCATTCCCATCCCATCTCCCCCATCCCAGTTCCATTCCCATCCCATCTCCCCTGTCCCAGTTCCATTCCCATCCCATCTTCCCCGTCCCAGTTCCATTCCCATGTCCCCTGTCCCAGTTCCATTCCCATCCCATCTCCCCCCGTTCCATCCCCATTCCCGTCTCACCGGTGCCGGTTCCTCTCCCATCTCCCCTGTCCCATTCCCATTCCCATGTCCCCTGTCCTGGTTCCATTCCCATCCCACCTCCCCCGGTTCCATCCCCATTCCCATCTCACCCGTCCCTGTTCCATTCCCATTCCCATCTCCCCATTCCCGTCTCCCCTGCCCATTCCCATCCCATCTCCCCGGTTCCATTCCCATTCCCATTCCCATCTCCCCATTCCTGGTTCTATTCCCATTCCCATCCCACCTCCCCTGGTTCCATCCCCATTCCCGTCTCCCCTGTCCTGTTTCCATTCCCGTCTCCCTTGTCCCATTCCCACCCCATCTCCCTGGTTCCATCCCCATTCCCATCCCATCTCCCCCGGTTCCATCCCCATTCCCGTCTCCCCTGTCCTGTTCCCATTCCTGTCTCCCCTGTCCTGTTCCCATTCCCATCCCATCTCTCCTGTTCCATTCCCATCCCATCTCCCCGGTTCCATCCCCATTCCCATCTCACCCGTGCCGGTTCCATTCCCATTCCCACCCCATCTCCCTGGTTCCCACCCCGTTCCCGTCTGACCGGTGCCGGTTCCATTCCCATCCCATCTCTTCTGTCCCATTCCCATCCCATCTCCCCCGGTTCCATGCCCATTCCCATCTCCCATTCCCACCCCATCTCTCCTGTCCCATTCCCATCCCATCTCCCCGGTTCCATCCCCATTCCCATCTCACCCATGCCCATTCCCATCTCCCATTCCCACCCCATCTCCCCGGTTCCCACCCCGTTCCCGTCTCACCGGTGCCGGTTCCATCCCCATTCCCGTCTCCCCTGTCCTGTTCCCATTCCCATTCCATCTCTCCTGTTCCATTCCCATCCCATCTCCCCCGGTTCCATGCCCATTCCCATCTCCCATTCCCACCCCATCTCCCCGGTTCCCACCCCGTTCCCATCTGACCGGTGCCGGTTCCATTCCCATCCCATCTCTCCTGTCCCATTCCCACCCCATCTCCCCGGTTCCATCCCCATTCCCATCTCCCATTCCCACCTCCCCTATTCCATGCCCGTTCCCGCCTGACGGGTGCCGGTTCCCCGCAGGTGTTCTGGGTGGGCCCGATCCTGGGGGCCTGCCTGGCGTCCCTGCTGTACTTCTACGTGCTGGTGCCGTACTGCATGGCCCTGTCGGACCGCCTGGCCATCCTGCGCGGCACCTTCGAGCCCGAGGACGACTGGGACGAGCAGCGCGAGGAGCGCAAGAAATCCATGGAGCTCACCCCGCCCTAGGGAATTCCGGGGGCCCGGGGGGGGCTCGGCAGTGCCGGCTGAGGGCTGGAAAACCCCTCCGAGCTGGTCCAGCCCCACCCGCCACATGCCCGGCTTTTATCCACCATTCCCGGCAGCCACGGCCGCGGCAGAACCTTAAACCCGCGTCTCCTTGAGCCCAGGGCCGGGCCTAAGGCAGGCGGGGGGGTGTAAATACCCCCCCTTCCCTCATGAATGTGAGTGTAGACCCCCCCCAGCAGAGCCCAGCACCGACCCCCGAGCCCTAGACAGCCCCTAAGCCGGGCTTAACCCCCCCCTTGGCCCCCTCAGCAGAGCCCAGCACGGACCCCCGAGCCCGGGACAGCCCCTAAGCCGGGCTTAACTACCCCCTCAGCCAGGTTTAATCCCCCCCTTGGCTCCACAGACCCCCCTCCAGCCCCCCCAGCAGAGCCCAGCACCGATCCCCGAGCCTGGGGCAGCCCCTAAACCGGGCTTAACCCACCCCTCGGCTCCATAGAACCCCCTCCAGACCCCCCAGCAGAGCCCAGCACCGGCCCCTGAGCCCGGGGCAGTCCCTAAACCGAGTTTAACCACCCCCTAAACCGGGCTTAACCCACCCCTCGGCTCCATAGGTCTCATTCCAGCCCCCCCCAGAAGAGCCGAGCACCGATCCCCGAGCCCGAGGCAGCCCCTAAGCCGGGCTTAACCACCACCTAAACAGGGTTTAACCCCCCCCTCAGCCGCGTTTAACCCCCCCCTCAGCCGGGTTTAACCCCCCTCAGCTCCATAGACCCCCCTCCAGCCCCCCCAGTAGAGCCCAGCACCGGCCCCTGAGCCCGGGGCAGCCCCTAAACCGAGTTTAACCCCCCCTCAGCCAGGTTTAACCCCCCCCCCTTTGCTCCATAGCCCCCCCTCCAGCCCCCCCAGCAGAGCCCAGCACCGATCCCCGAGCCCTCGACAGCCCCTAAGCCGGGCTTAACCCACCCATCGGCTCCATAGACCCTCTTCCAGCCCCTCCAGCAGAGCCCAGCACCGATCCCCGAGCCCGGGGCAGCCCCTCAGCCGGGCTTAACCCCCCTCAGCCGGGTTTAACCCCCCCTTGGCTCCATAGAACCCCCTCCAGCCCCCCCAGCAGAGCCCAGCACAGACCCCGAGCCCAGGACAGCCCCTAAGCCGGGTTTGACCCCCCCCAAGCCGGGTTTACCCCCCCCCTCAGCCGGGTTTAACCCCCCCCAGCCGGGTTTAACCCCCCCTCGGCTCCATCCCGCCCTCCCCGGGGCTGAGGCCGCTCCTTTGGTCTCTGCCCGGGTCTCAGCGCCGGCCCCGGGGGTGGGAACACCTTTTTTGGGGTCCCCCAGAGGGCGGGTGGGCTCAGCGCCCCCCCCCCCGGACCCCCCCGCTCTCAGCTGCTCTTTCCCCCTTTCCTGGTGCCGGGGTCTGTCCTATTTATTCAGGATTTTTGTTTGGATCCCGCGCTGAGACCTTTGTAAATAAATAGAGTTCGTTATTTATTGCCAGTAAAGGAGGTTTTAAAAGAAAAAAAAAACAACCATTCATGGGGGTGTGAAAGCGCTCGGGGGGGGCGGGGGGGGGACGAATTTTGGGAGGGAAAGTGGGATAAGCTGAGTGAGTGCAAACTCTCATCCCAAAGGGCCGGGGCGAGGGCTCAGAGCCCAAATCCTGCCGCCCCTGGGGCTTGGGAGGGGAAAACGGGAATGCTGGGGAGGAAAAAGGGGCTCCAGTGGGCGATAAAGGGGTTCAAGAGTTAGAGAGGGGGGAGCAGGGGGTGGTTTGGGGGGGAAAACAGGAATCCTGGGGAGGATAAAGGGGCTCCAGTGGGTGATAAAGGGGTTCCAGTGATGGAAAGAGGGAGCAGGGGGTGGTTTGGGAGGGACAAACAGGAACCCTGGGCAGGATAAAGGGGCTCCAGAGTTTGGGGGGGGGGAGCAGGGGGTGGTTTGAGAGGGAAAACGGGAATCCTGGGCAGGATAAAGGGGCTCCAGTGATGGAATGAGGGGGCAGGAGGTGGTTTGGGGGGGAAAACAGGAATCCTGGGCAGGATAAAGGAGCTCCAGTGGAGGAGAAAGGGGCTCCAGAGATAAAGAAGGGGGAGCAGGGGGTGGTTTGTGGGGAAAACAGGAATCCTGGGCAGGATAAAAGGGCTCCAGTGACAGATTGAGGGAGCAGGAGGTGGTTTGGGACAGGAAAACAGGAATCCTGCAGAGGATAAAAACTCCTACAGCCCCCCAAAATTGCCTCTTCAATAAATCCCAACTCAACTTTAAGAAGCCCCAACTCAACTTCAACACCTCCCAACTCAACTTTAACAATTCCCAAGTCCCACAGCCCCCCCCAAAAACTCCTCTTTAATAATTCCGGCCTCCACTTTGATCATTCCCAACTCCTGCAGCCCCCAAACGTCTCTTCAGTAATTCCAACTCACCTCTAATCACCCCCAACTCATTAAAGTTGAGCTGGGACTCGTTAAAGTCAGGTCCCAACTCCTGCAGCCCCCAAAATGCCTCTTTAATAAACCTGAACTCAGCTTTGATAATTCCCAACTCCTGCAGCCCCAAAAACCTCCTTTTTTAATAAATCCCAACTCAACTTTTATAATTCCCAATTCCTCCAGCCCCCCAAATCCCTCCTTTTTTGGTAAATCCCAACTCAATTTTGATAATTCCCAACTCCTCCAGACCCCAAAAAACTCCTTTTTTAATAAACCCCAACTCAACTTTGATAATTCCCAACTGCTCCAGCCCCCCCAAATCTCTTTTTTTAGTAAATCCCAACTCAATTTTATTAATTCCCAATTCCTGCAACCCCAAAATACCTCTTTACTGAATCTGAACTCCACTTTAATAGTTCCCAACTCAATTTTGATAATTCCCAACTCCTCCAACCCCCCCAAAAAACTCCTTTTTTAATAAATCCCAATTCAATTTTATTAATTCCCACCTCCGCCGTCCCTGGAAATCCCGGGAATTTGGGGGTTCCCGGCAGCTGCCCCAGGGTGGGAGCAGGAGGGGTCCGTGTGCCACCCCCTCCCCCCGAGACCGGGGATTCCCTGGAATGTGGGAATTCCGGGCGGGATCGGGGCCGTTCCCGCGGCCCGCGCTCCTCTTTCCCTCCCCCTTCCCAGGATCCAGCAGTCGCTTCCCAGTTTTTCTCCGGCTCCGGACAAAGGGGCTCTGTTGGGAAAGGTCGGAGGGGGGGAGCGTTTCCCAGGGAGCGAGGAGGGGATTAAACCCGGGTTGGTTAAACCCGGCTTAGTTAAACCCGGTTTAGTTAAACCGGTTTAGTTAAACCCGGCTTAGTCAAACCACAGACCTGGGGCGGAGCCCTCTGAGCCAGCCCAGCTCCCACACCCGGGATTTGGGGCTGGTTTATCCCAAACAGGAGCTCCCCAAGCTGGCCCAGATCAGGATTTGGGGCTGGTTTATCCCAACCAGGAGCTCCCCAAGCTGTCCCAGCTCAGGATTTGGGGTTGGTTTATCCCAACCAGGAGCTCCCCAAGCTGTCCCAGATCAGGATTTGGGGCTGGTTTATCCCAACCGGGAGCTCCCCAAGCTGGCCCAGATCAGGATTTGGGGCTGGTTTATCCCAACCAGGAGCTCTCCAAGCTGGCCCAGATCCCAGATCAGGATTTGGGGCTGGTTTATCCCAACCAGGAGCTCCCCAAGCTGTCCTGGATCAGGATGTGGGGCTGGTTTATCCCAAACAGGAGCTCCCCAAGCTGGCCCAGCTCCCAAACCAGGATGTGGGGCTGGTTTATCCCAAACAGGAGCTCTCCAAGCTGGCCCAGCTCCCAAACCAGGATTTGGGGCTGGTTTATCCCAACCAGGAGCTCCCCAAGCTCTCCCAGATCAGGATTTGGGGCTGGTTTATCCCAACCAGGAGCTCCTCAAGCTGGTCCTGCTCCCACAATCAGGATTTGGGGCTGGTTTATCCCAACCAGGAGCTCCCCAGGCTAGCCCAGCTCCCAGATCAGGATTTGGGGCTGGTTTATCCCAACCAGGAGCTCTCCAACTCTCTCAGATCAGGATTTGAGGCTGGTTTATCCCAACCAGGAGCTCCCCAAGCTGGTCCTGCTCCCACAATCAGGATTTGGGGCTGGTTTATCCCAACCAGGAGCTCCCCAAGCAGCAGCAGCAGCAGCAGGAGGGAGGAGGAGCCCTCGAGGACCTTTCCCGGCTGCTCCCGAGCTCTGGGTCGGCTCCATCCCAGAGCAGTCCCTGCAGAACCAGCCCCGAGCAGCGGCCAAAGCAAACAAACCCTGGCAGAGCCCTCCAGGATCCGGCTCCTCGGCCATCCTGTTCCAGGATTAATTCTGCTCCCCGAGGAGCAGCTGCCACGGGACACAAAACCCTCTTGTGCAGCCCGGAATAAAAAAAATAAAAGGGGGGGGATGAAAACAAACAGACTTCAAATGTCCTGCACAATCAGCCCTTTCTTTTTTTTTTTGAAATTATGTTTTGATTATTTTTATTTTATTATTTTTATTATTATTTTATTAAGGGTTTTTAAAATAATTTTTATTATTTTTAGTGTATTATTTTTATTATTATTTTCATTATTATTATTTTGTTATGATTTTTGAAGTAATTTTTGATTATTATTTTTATTTCATTATTTTTATTATTTATTATTATTTATTATTAATTTTTATGCGTTTTAAAAATAATTTTTTATTATTTTTACTTTATTATTTTTATTACTATTTTTATTGTTATCATTATTTTATTATGGTTTTTGAAATAGTTTTTTGATTTTTTAATTTTATTATTTTTGTTATTATTTTATTATTATTTTCTTCTGGGTTTTTAAAATAACTTTTTGATTATTTTTATTTTGTTATTTTTATTATTCTTTTATTATTTTTATTATTCTTTAATCACGGTTTTTAAATAATTTTTTATTTCTTATTTTATTACTTTTAAATAATTTTTATTATTATTTTATTGCTTTTATTATAATTTTTATTATTATTTTATTATGGCTTTTTAAAATAATTTTTTGATTATTTTTCATTTTATTATAATTTCTATTTTCATTATTATTTTATTATTGTTTTTAAATATTGTTATTTTTTACTTATTTTTATTTATTTTGCGATTATTTTATCGCGGTTTTTTTAAATAAGTCTCGTTCATTTTTTTATTTTATCAATTTTTTTTTTTTTTTTGTGAAAAGCCACCACGAAAACCAACCAAAATAAAATTTAAAAAAAATCAATTCCTCTTCCCCGACGAGTCTTTCCACTTTCTCAGAGGGGATTTTTCCCTCGTTCCTTGTCCCGTGTTTATTCAGGGACAGCGCATCGAGTTCCTGCCGAGCAATCAAAGGCAACGAGCCCTTATCCCACTCTTTTTTTTTTAAAAATTCCTTATTTTTCCAGCTCCTTCTCCCTCGTCCCCCCCCCCCGGAGCCCCCACCTGAGCTCGGAGCCGGCGGGAATTGGGAAACCTTTTACTCCTCCCGAGGTCACGGAGGGGGTGGCGGAAAATCCCCGGCGGGGGTTGTTTCCTCCTCTCTCGAGCACAAAAATCTCCGCGTTCGGCCCGGGAGGGAACAGTTAATCGGGGATAAAGCGAATTATCCGCCCCGCTGGGTGAGCAAACACACCGGCACACCGGCACACCGGCACACGGACACACCGACACACGGACACACGGACACACCCCAGCCCCGCTGACATCAGCCCAGGCTTTGCCAAGGATTTGCACCCGCTCTCCGGGGCTTTTCCTTGGATTTGGGCCCGCTCTCGGTGTCTTTTCCTTGGATCTGTGCCCGCTCTCGGTGTCTTTTCCTTGGATCTGTGCCCGCTCTCGGCGTCTTTTCCTTGGATTCGCGCCAGGTTTTGGTTGCTGTCGCTGATCATGTCGGAACGGCCAAAGCGACGCGAAAAAAGGTCCCAGCAAAGTTTATTCCAAGGAAAAAGCAGGGACAGCCACCCGGGGCTGCTTTGCAGCCCCTTAAGTACAGTTTTTGAACACACGTAATGCACACGGATAGGACAGTTCAGACTCTCACACCAGAATTCTTACAGCTAATAGGTGCATTTTCTAAACTCTGCTTTCTCACAACAACTTTGCTCTTTCTCGAAACAGCCCAGTTCTTTCCCACAACAGTCCCGAGCACCTGCTCTTTATTTCTCTCTCATGCTGATGTTCTTCCCAACCACTCTCGTTCAAAACAGGTCCTTGTTCTCATGAGACAGTGTTCTCTGTTCCCACGGGACAGCTTCTTCAGGATGCATCAGGATGTTGTCAGGATCAGGGCCTCCGTTTTCAGTCCTCTCTTTTCAGTCCATCTCAGGGGTATTCTTTGATCTGGTCAACATCTCTTGCTCCGTCGGTGTGTGCCGAGGTGCCGACAGAGCCGCTGTCACCCCTGACAGGTCGGATTTGGAGCCGAAATACCCGCAGGTGAATCAAGCAGAGCTCAGCTCGGCGAGGAAGGAGAGCCTGGGCCCGGGTTTACTTAGCCCCCCCTGCCCCTCCCGGCCCTCGGATCCGCCGGGTTTTCCATGGAAACGCCCGGGAAGAGACACCCCCGCGTGCCGGACCTTCGGCGGGGTGACGGGGCGAGGGTCGATCCCGGCACAGGGAACGGGGAACGGGGAACAGGGAACAGGGAACAGGGAATGGGGAACAGGGAACGGGGAACGGGGAACGGGGAACAGGGAATGGGGAACAGGGAACAGGGAACAGGGAACGGGGAACAGGGAACAGGGAACGGGGAACAGGGAACGGGGAACGGGGAACAGGGAACAGGGAATGGGGAACAGGGAACAGGGAACAGGGAACGGGGAACAGGGAACGGGGAACGGGGAACAGGGAACAGGGAATGGGGAACGGGGAACAGGGAATGGGGAACGGGGAACAGGGAACGGGGAACAGGGAACAGGGAACAGGGAACAGGGAACAGGGAACGGGGAACGGGGAACAGGGAATGGGGAACAGGGAACGGGGAACGGGGAACAGGGAATGGGGAACAGGGAACGGGGAATGGGGAACAGGGAACAGGGAACGGGGAACGGGGAACAGGGAACAGGGAACAGGGAACAGGGAATGGGGAACAGGGAACAGGGAACGGGGAACAGGGAACAGGGAATGGGGAACGGGGAACAGGGAACGGGGAACGGGGAACGGGGAATGGGGAACAGGGAACGGGGAACGGGGAACAGGGAACGGGGAACAGGGAACAGGGAACAGGGAACAGGGAACAGGGAATGGGGAACAGGGAACAGGGAACAGGGAACGGGGAACGGGGAACAGGGAACGGGGAACGGGGAACAGGGAACGGGGAACGGGGAACGGGGAACAGGGAATGGGGAACAGGGAACGGGGAACGGGGAACAGGGAATGGGGAACAGGGAACGGGGAACGGGGAACAGGGAACGGGGAACGGGGAACAGGGAACGGGGAACGGGGAACGGGGAACGGGGAACGGGGAATGGGGAACAGGGAATGGGGAACAGGGAACGGGGAACAGGGAAGAGCCGCCCCCGGCCGGGCGCGATCCCGGAGGAGCTCAAATCCCACGGGATCCAAACCCACCGGGAATTAACCCCCGCCTGCCCGAGTCGGGCTTTGCTGTTTAGGACCCGTTCCAGGCCCAAAATTAAGCCCAAAGTGGTCAAATCTGGTACTCAGGAACTGGGGAAGGGGGGGGGGGGGGGCTCAAATCCCCCTGCCAGGACCTGAGGGGACTAAAATCCTCCTGCCAGGACCTGAAGGGGTTCAAATCCCCCTGTTCTGACCTGAAGGGGCTCAAATTCCCCTGTTCTGAGCTAGGGGGACTCAAATCCTCCTTTCCCAAACTGGGGGGACTCAAATCCTCCTGTTCTGACCTGGAAGGGCTCAAATCCTCCTGTTCTGACCTGAGGGGGGGGGGGCTCAAATCCCCCTGCCAGGACCTGGAGGGGCTCAAACCTCTCTGTTCTGACCTGGGGGGGGGGCTCAAATCCTCCTGTTCTGACTTGGGAGGGCTCAGATCCTTCTGCCAGGACCTGAGTGGGAGAACTCAGATCCTCCTTTCCCAAACTAGGGGGGCTCAAATCGCCCTGTTCTGACCTGGGGGGGCCTCAGATCCTCCTGCCAGGACCTGGAGGGGCTCAGATCCTCCTGTTCTAACCTGGGGGGCCTCAGATCCTTCTGCCAGGAGCTGGAGGGGCTCAGATCCTCCTGTTCTGACCTGGGAGGGCTCAAATCCCCCTGCCAGGACCTGGAGGGGCTCAGATCCTCCTGCCAGGACCTGGGAGGGCTCAAATCCCCCTGCCAGGACCTGGGGGGGGCTCAGATCCTCCTACCAGGACCTGGAGGGGCTCAGATCCTTCTGCCAGGACCTGGAGGGGCTCAGATCCTCCTGTTCTAACCTGGGAGGGCTCAGATCCTCCTGCCAGGACCTGGGAGGGTTCAGATCTTCCTGCCAGGACCTGGAGGGGCTCAAATCCTCCTACCAGGACCTGGAGGGGCTCAGATCCTCCTGCCAGGACCTGGAGGGGCTCAGATCCTCCTGCCAGGACCTGGAGGGGCTCAGATCCTCCTGCCAGGACCTGGGGGGGCTCAGATCCTCCTGCCAGGACCTGGAGGGGCTCAGATCCTCCTGCCAGGACCTGGAGGGGCTCAGATCCTCCTGCCAGGACCTGGAGGGGCTCAGATCCTCCTGCCAGGATCTGGAGGGGCTCAGATCCTCCTGCCAGGACCTGGAGGGGCTCAGATCCTCCCACCCAAGGCTCGAGGCTGGTCTGGGTAAATTCTGCCCCAACTCCTCGCCCCGTGCTGGGCCCTGGGGAGGCCACACCCCGATTTCTGGGGTCAGGTTGGGGTCACTCAGGACAAGAAGGACGTGGAGGGGCTGGAGAGTGTCCGGAGCTGGGGAAGGGGTTGGAGCACCAGGAGAAGGAGCTGGAGAATTGAGGGAGCTGGGGGGGCTCAGCCTGGAGAAAAGGAGGCTCAGGGGGGACCTTCTGGCTCTGGAGTTCCCTGGAAGGAGGTTGGAGCTGGGGGGGGTCGGGCTCTGCTCCCAGGGAACAAGGGACAGGAGGAGAGGGAATGGCCTCCAGCTGTGCCAGGGGAGGGTCAGGCTGGACACCAGCAGGAATTTCCTCATGGAAAAGGGGGGTCAGGCCTTGGAAGGGGCTGCCCAGGGAGGTGGGGGAGTCCCCAGCCCTGGAAGTGTCCAAAAAACATGGATGTGGCCCTTGGGGACACGATTGGTGACCAGGGAGGTGGGTTGATGATCCCAGAGGTTTCTCCCAACCTGAACCATTCCAGGGGGGCTTTAGTTGGACATTGGGGGAAATTCCCCAATATAGAGGGTTGTCCAACTCTGGCACGGGTTTCCAGGGCCATGGTGGTGTCCCCACCCCTGGAAGTGTCCAAAAAATGTGGATGTGGCCCTTGGGGACACAGTCAGTGATCAGGGAGGTGGGTTGATGGTCTCTGAGGTTTCTCCCAACCTGAACAATTCCGGAGGAGGTTCAGTTGGATGATGTGGGAAATTCCCCAATATAGAGGGTTGTCCAGCCCTGGCACAGGTTTTCCAGCCCATGGTGGAGTCCCCATCCCTGGAAGTGTCCAAAAAACGTGGATGTGGCCCTTGGGAACACAGTCGGTGACCAGGGAGGTGGGTTGATGGTCTTGGAGGTTTCTCCCAACCTGAACCATTCCAGGGGCAGTTCAGTTGGATATTGGGAAAATTCCTCAATGGAAAGGGTTTTCCAGGGCCATGGTGGTGTCCCCATCCCTGGAAGTTTCCAAAAAACGTGGATGTGGCCCTTGGGGACACAGTCAGTGATCAGGGAGGTGGGTTGATGATCCCAGAAGTTTCTTCCAACCTGAACCATTCCAGGGGAGGTTCAGTTGGACATTGGGGGAAATTCCCATATATAGAGGGTTGTCCAGCCCTGGCACGGGTTTTCCGGGACCATGGTGGTATCTCCACCCCTGGAAGTTTCCAAAAAACGTGGATGTGGCCCTTGGGGACACAGTTGGTGATCAGGGAGGTGGGTTGATGATCCCAGAGGTTTCTCCCAACCTGAACCATTCCAGGGGGGCTTTAGTTGGACACTGGGAAAATTCCTCAATGGAAAGGGTTGTCCAGCCCTGGCACAGGTTTTCCAGGAACATGTTGGAGTCCCCAACCCTGGAAGTGTCCAAAAAACATGTGGATGTGGCCCTTGGGGACACGGTCAGTGATCACAGAGGTGGGTTGATGGTCTTGGAGGTTTCTCCCAACCTGAACCATTCCAGGGGCAGTTCAGTTGGATATTGGGAAAATTCCTCAATGGAAAGGGTTTTCCAGGGCCATGGTGGTGTCCCCATCCCTGGAAGTTTCCAAAAAACGTGGATGTGGCCCTTGGGGACGCGGTCAGTGACCAGGGAGGTGGGTTGATGATCCTGGAGGTTTCTCCCAACCTGAAAAATTCCAGAGGAGGTTCAGTTGGATGATGGGGGAAATTCCCATATATAGAGGGTTGTCCAGCCCTGGCACAGGTTTTCCAGCCCATGGTGGAGTCCCCACCCCTGGAAGTGTCCAAAAAACGTGGATGTGGCCCTTGGGGACACGGTCAGTGACCAGGGAGGTGGGTTGATGGTCTCGGAGGTTTCTCCCAACCCGAACATTCCCAAATTCGGGATAAGGAGGCCTCAGACAACCCGAGGGAGCCACAAAACGCACCCACACAAACTCCCCGTGTCCGGGTGAAGGCTCCAAAGGGTCCCATGTCCCCCGTTCCCGATCCCGAGGGGAGGGAAGAGCTGGAGCCGCGGGAAGGCCACGGGCGGCTGAACAAACACGGGCGGCTTCGGCTGCGGCCGAGCGAGCGAATGTGGAGGCACAATTTGTCATCTAATTACCCCGCCACGCCCGGGATTAATTGGCCCATTGGAGAGCAGAGCGGGGGTGATTTACGACCCCATCGGGTTTCATCAGCCGCTGCCGCTGATTGATGCCGGGCTTGAAAGCACCGCAAACAGCCAGAAAAAGGGCCCGAAGAGGGCTGGTTTGTTTTTCCCCGGAGTTAAGAGTCGTTTAATCATCCCCGAGCCCGCCAAGGGCTGCGAGGATCGAGAGGGTGGAATTAAAACCTCAAAAGAGCACGACTAAGGGTTTGGGGTTTGTTTTCCCAGATTTAAGGGTCATTTAATCATCCCCGAACTCACCGAGGGCTGCGAGGATCGAGAGGGGGAAATTAAAACAGACAAAAGAGCCCGAATAGGGGTTTGTTGGTTTTTTTTCCTCCAGAGTTAAGAGTCGTTTAATCATCCCCGGGCCCGCCGAGGGCTGCGAGGATCGAGAGGGTGGAATTAAAACCTCTGCAAGCAGCCGAAAAAGAGCCCGAATAAGGGTTTGGGGTTTGTTTTCCCAGATTTAGGGGTCGTTTAATCATCCCCGAGCCCGCCAAGGGCTGCAATGATGGAGAGGCTGGAATTAAAACCTCTGCAAGCAGTCGAAAAAGAGCCCGAATAAGGGTTTGGGGTTTGTTTTCCCAGATTTAAGGGTCATTTAATGATCCCCGAGCCCGCCGAGGGCCGCGAGGATCGAGAGGGTGGAATCAAAAGCTCCGGACTCCGCTGAGGATTTTTTGCCTCGCGCGCTGTGGGGATTTTTCTCTCGAAGGGGGGTGAGGTTTCCGTGGAATTCTGAGCGGGAAGGAACAAAGGGAAGGAGAAGGGAGAAGGGAGGAACAAAGAGCCGAGGAAAAAGCAAGAATGGGGGAAAAATAAAGGCCTATTTATCCGTTGCTCGGAGCCAAAAGGGCCGCTTGGAAACCAACCGTTAGCCCGAATAAACCATTAACCAAAGGGGTAATTAAAGGCCCATCCTGATCCCTGATTGGGGTAATTAAAGGCCCGTCCTGACCCTAATCAGGGGTCGGAGGGTGGAGGGGATGAAACCTGAGCCAAAGCACCCCAAAACAGTGCTCCCAGTGTTCCCAGTGCTCCCAGTGTTCCCAGTGCTTCCAGTGCTCCCAGCTGCCCCAGTGCTCCCAGTGCTTCCAGTGCTCCCAGTGCTCCTCCCAGTGCTCCCAGTGCTCCCAGTGCTCCCAGCTGTTCCAGTGCTCCCTCCAGTGCTCTCAGTGTTCCCAGCGCTCCCAGTGCTTCCAGTGCTCCCAGTGCTCATCCCAGTGCTTCCAGCACTCCCAGCTGTCCCAGTGCTCCCAGTGCTCCCAGCGCTCCCAGTGCTTCCAGTGCTCCCCCCAGTGCTCCCAGTGCTCCCAGCGCTTCCAGTGCTTCCAGTTCTCCCAGAGCTCCCAGTGCTCCCAGTGCTCCCAGCACTCCCAGCACTCCCAGTACTCCCAGTACTCCCAGTGCTCCCAATGTTCCCAATGTTCCCAGTGCTCCCAATGTTCCCAGTATTCCCAGTGCTCCCAGGGCCCAGAGCTGGGTCCCAGTACGAACCAGTAGAGTTGGTGCTGTTGCCCCGAGGAGCTGAGGGTGCTCAGAGCACCCAGGGGGGCCCTAAACCCACCCCAGAGCTCCCAGGGGTGCCCCCAAACCCACCCCAGAGCACCCAGAGGTGCCCCCCAACCCACCCCAGAGCACCCAGGGGGGCCCCAAACCCACCTGAGAGCTCCCAGAGGTGCCGCCAAACCCACTTGAGCACCCAGAGGTGCCCCCAAACCCATCCAAGAGCACCCAGGGGTGCCCCCAAACCCATCCAAGAGCACCCAGAGGTGCCCCCAAACCCACCCCAGAGCTCCCAGGGGTGCCCCCAAACCCACCCCAGAGCACCCAGACCCCGCTGCCCTCCAGGAATGGGGAACAGGGAACAGGACGGACCACCCGGGGGGGACAGGGGGCAGGAGGGACCACCAAAGAGGGACGGGGGGCAAGAGGGACAAATAAATTCATCAGTTCACCCCAAATGGGGACAAATAAATTCATCAATTCACCCCAAATGGGGACAAATAAATTCATCAATTCACCCCAAATGGGGACAAATAAATTCATCAATTCACCCCAAATGGGGATATATAAATTCATAAATTCAGTTTAAATGGGGATAAATAAATTCATCAATTTGCCTGAAATGGGGGCAAATAAATTCATAAATTCACCCAAACGGGGACAAATAAATTCATCAATTCACCCACGATGGGGATATATAAATTCATAAATTCAGTTTAAATGGGGATAAATAAATTCGTAAATTTACCCTAAATGGGGATGAATAAATTCATCAATTGGCCCGAAATGGGGATGAATAAATTCATCAATTCAGTTGAAATGGGGGTAAATAAATTCATCAATTTACCTGAAATGGGGACAAATAAATTCATAAATTCACCCAAATGGGGACAAAAAAAATTAATAAATTCGCCTGAAATGGGGATAAATAAATTCATCAATTTGCCCAAAATGGGGATAAATAAATTAATAAATTCACAAATTCACTCGAAACGGGCATAAATAAATTCATCAATTCACCCCAAATGGGGTAAATAAATTAATCAATTTGCGTGAAATGGGGATAAATAAATTCATAAATTCACTGGAAATAGGGATCCACCACGGGGTAAAAACATCCTGAGCCGGATTTTGGGCAGGGCCACACGGCCTTGACCCCACGGCTTCACATTCTGTTCCCTGCCTTAAAAAAAAAAAAACAAAAACAAACTAAACCCACAAAGTGCAGAAAAGAGGCAGAGAAACAATCCCCGAGCGCTTTGGGAGCTGCCCAAAATACCTGGTGGGAACTCAGAGGAGGGGAAGGAGAAGAGCATCGTTCTGGAACGGCCCCTCCCTGCGCTCCTCGGACCCGACAGAGCAAAAACCAACCGAAAAAAAAAACACAAAGGAAAAAGCCCCGAAAAAAAAAAGTCCCGCGGCCGAACCCGCCCCCTCGGCAATGCCCCGGGGGGGAGGAGGACCCTTCCCTTCCCTTCCCTTCCCTTCCCTTCCCTTCCCTTCCCTTCCCTTCCCTTCCCTTCCCTTCCCTTCCCTTCCCTTCCCTTCCCTTCCCTTCCCTTCCCTTCCCTTCCCTTCCCTTCCCTTCCCTTCCCTTCCCAAACCTTCCCAAACCTTCCCAAACCTTCCCAAACCTTCCCAAACCTTCCCTTCCCTTCCCAAACCTTCCCTTCCCTTCCCTTCCCAAACCTTCCCTTCCCAAACCTTCCCTTCCCAAACCTTCCCTTCCCTTCCCAAACCTTCCCTTCCCTTCCCAAACCTTCCCTTCCCTTCCCAAACCTTCCCTTCCCTTCCCAAACCTTCCCTTCCCAAACCTTCCCTTCCCAAACCTTCCCTTCCCAAACCTTCCCTTCCCTTCCCAAACCTTCCCTTCCCAAACCTTCCAAAACCTTCCCAAACCTTCCCTTCCCAAACCTTCCCAAACCTTCCCAAACCTTCCCAAACCTTCCCTTCCCAAACCTTCCAAAACCTTCCCAAACCTTCCCTTCCCAAACCTTCCCTTCCCTTCCCAAACCTTCCCTTCCCTTCCCAAACCTTCCCTTCCCAAACCTTCCCTTCCCATTCTGCCCCTCCGGGACTCGCTGACGCACGAGAACAAAATCCCCCCCCCCGGGTCGGGGTGTGGGGAGGGAGGAGGCCCCAAAAAACACCTCCAGCCATGAGGAAAAGGAGGGTGGGAAGTGCTGATTCACGGGACACGGGTCCTAAATCACACCCCACCCTCTGCCCGGGGTTGGACCCGGAACGGGCGGCAAAGCGTGGGAAAAGTTCCTCCCTGGAATTTAAAAAAGCGGCAAAAACTCGCGGGACAAAAGGGAAGAATTTCTTCAACACGTGGGATCTTTCTCACGCCGAGTTTTCGGGGAGAAAAGGCCCCTCGGGTTAAAAAAGTGGCAAAAACTCCTGAAACAAAAAGGATTTGTTCAATACATTGGATCTTTCTCACGCCGAGTTTTCGGGGAGAAAAGACCCCTCGGGTTTAAATTTTTACTGCCCTACAAAATCCCACCTTTTCCAGATGAGCTCGATGTGCTCGGTTTTTTTGCCTAAAAAGGTTTCTTTTCTCCGAAAAGGGGCTTTCCTTTCTTTCCAGTCGGCCGCTGGGCATCCCCCTCTGCCAAAAATGAGGGCTCTTCCTTTGTTCTTTTAGCCCAAAGAGAGAAGAGAACCCCCCCCCCTCCAAGATTCTCACGTGCGGCCCCGAAAGATTTTAATTTTTTTAGAACTTTCCCATCTCCCTTTTCCCACCCAAAAAAAGACCCCGACACTCGAGTTCAGGTTTTGGAACTCGGGTATCTTCACAACTTCACGATGCACCTGCGTGTATATATAAAAAACCATATTTTTATTTCTCATAAAGGGCTCTGCGGGAGATCCCAGGGGACCCAAAGCCTTTGTTCCTCCTTTGTTTTGCAGGAAATCCCCCCAAAATGAACCAGCTGGGAGCAGTCGGGGGGGTTTGGACACTTTGGGGTTGTTCTCAGGCATTGAATCATCGGGGCAGGAGCTGGCTGGGGGCAGGAGGAGGCTCGGCGGGTCTGGGTTAAATTTGGGAGCAGGCTTAAAATTTCAGAGCAGGATTGAAATTTCAGAGCAGGATTAAATTTTCAGAGCAGGTTTAAAGTTTAAGAGCAGGCTTAAAGTTTAAGAGCAGGCTTAAATTTTCAGAGTAGGCTTAAAATTTCAGAGTAGGCTTAAAGTTTAAGAGCAGGGTTAAAGTTTCAGAGCAGGCTTAAAATTTCAGAGCACAATTAAATTTTCAGAGCAGGCTTAAAATTTCAGAGCAGGCTTGAAATTTAAGAGCAGGATTGAAATTTAAGAGCAGGCCTGGAGAGTGGTGGGGATGGAGTTGCATCCAGTTGGGATCACCAGGGGTGTCCCCAGGGGGATGGAGCTTCATCTATCTGGGATCTGGTCACCAGGGGTGTCCCCAGGGGGATGGAGCTGCATCCATTTGGGATCACCAGGGGTGTCCCCAGGGGGATGGAGCTGCATCCATTTGGGATCACCAGGGGTGTCCCCAGGGGGATGGAGCTGCATCCATTTGGGATCACCAGGGGTGTCCCCAGGGATCAGGGCTGGGCCCAGAGAGTGGTGGGGATGGAGCTGCATCCCATTGGGATCACCAGGGGTGTCCCCAGGGATCAGGGCTGGGCCCAGAGAGTGGTGGGGATGGAGCTGCATCCCATTGGGATCACCAGGGGTGTCTTCAGGAGAATGGAGCTGCATCTATTTGGGATCCAGTCACCAGGGGTGTCCCCAGGGGGATGGATCTGCATCCAGCTGGGATCACCAGGGGTGTCCCCAGGGAGATGGAGCTGCATCCAGCTGGGATCTGGTCACCAGGGGTGTCCCCAGGGATCAGGGCTGGGCCCAGAGAGTGGTGGGGATGGAGCTGCACCCCATTGGGATCCAGTCACCAGGGGTGTCCCCAGGGGGATGGAGCTCATCCCATTGGGATCTGGTCACCAGTGGTGTCCCCAGGGGTCAGTGCTGGGCCCAGTCCTGTTCAACATCTTTATTGATGATTAAAATGAGGGGATCGAGTCCCACCATCAGCAAATGTGCAGCTGACACCAGGCTGGGGGTGTGTTGATGTGCTGGAAGGCAGGAGGGCTCTGCAGAGGGACCTGGGCAGGCTGGATCCATGGGCTGATTCCAAGGGATGAGGTTCCAGCAGGCCAAGGGCCCGGTCCTGCCTTTGGCCACAACAAACCCCCTGGGCTGAGGCCAGAGTGGCTGGAGAGCAGCCAGGCAGGAAGGGAGCTGGGATTTGGGATGGACAGGGAGCTGAACAGGAGGCAGAGTGTGCCCAGGTGGCCAAGAGGGCCAATGGATCCTGGCCTGTGTGAGGAAGAGTGTGGCAGCAGGAGCAGGGAAGGGATTGTTGGCCTGGGCTCAGAATCACAGAATCATGGAATCATAGAATTATAGAATCATGGAATCACAGGATCATGGAATCACAAAATCATGGAATCAGCTGGGTTGGGAGGGATCTCTGAGATCACTGAGTCCAACCCTCGCTCCAACCCCGCTGTGGTTCCCAGCCCATGGCACTGATGCCACATCCAGTCTGTCCTTAAACACCTCCAGGGATGGAGAATCCACCCCTTCCCTGGGCAGCCCATTCCAAGGGCTGAGCACCCTCTCTGGAAAGAATTCCTTCCCAATATCCAACCCAAACCTGGTGAGGCCACCCCTGGAGTGCTGTGTCCAGTTCTGGGCCCTCAGCTCAGGAAGGACATGGAGGGGCTGGAGCAGGTCCAGAGGAGAGCAACGAGGCTGGGGAAGGGACTGGAGCACAAGTGCTGTGAGGAGAGGCTGAGGGAGCTGGGGGGGCTCAGCCTGGAGAAGAGGAGGCTCAGGGGAGACCTCCTCACTCTCTGCAACTCCCTGACAGGAGAGGGGAGCCGGGGGGGGGTTGGTCTCTTTTCCCATCAGCAAGACAAGAGGGCTGGGTCTGCAGCTGTGCCAGGGGAGGGTTAGGTTGGAGATCAGGAAGAATTTCTTTGCAGAGAGGGTGCTCAGCCACTGGAATGGGCTGCCCAGGGAGGGGGTGGATTCTCCATCCCTGGAGGTGTTTAAGGACAGACTGGATGTGGCATCAGTGCCATGGGCTGGGAACCACGGCGGGGTTGGAGAGAGGGTTGGGCTGGGTGAGTTCGGAGGTCTTTTCCAACCCGGCTGACTCTGGGATTCCATGATTCTGTGATTCCATGATTCCGTGATTCCGTGATTCCATGATTCCGTGATTCCATGATTCCGTGATTCCATGATTCTGCGATTCCATGATTCCGTGATTCCATGATTCCATGATTCCATGATTCTGTGATTCCATGATTCCGTGATTCTGTGATTCCATGATTCCGTGATTCCATGATTCCATGATTCTGTGATTCCATGATTCCATGATTCCGTGATTCCATGATTCCGTGATTCCATGAACTGTTTCAGGTTCTGCTGACCATCTCCGTTGTGGTCAGAGCTGTTGGCAAAGAACCCTGGATTCGCTGCCCAGAGGGAAAAAGGCCTCTGTTCCTGAGCCAAGTGGAACAACAGGAACTGTTCCAAACTGTTAAAGTGATGTTTGAACTATTTTTCTGTGTGTATTGTCCAACACCACCAGTAACTATGGATTAGGTTTAGAACCAAAATTTACACCTGGCTTTAGTAAAATGCACCCAATGTTCTTCGTGAGAGCGAGTGCTGGATTTGCAACGTGCATTCACCTAAAATTTGGCAACGAGTTTAAATCCTACACTGGGCACTTCCTGAGGGTGTCTCATTCGGTTTACAGAGGTGTCTCCCATAAACTTATCCATGGTTACCAAATCTGAACCTGGATAAAACAGCTCTTTGTGTTAGTTGTCTGTAGTGTTAGATCTGCAGAGCAGCTTGTTGTGTGGTTGGTGTTGTAGGTGTTGGTCATCTCACCGGAACAATGTTAAGTACAGATGGTACAGATTGGACAGGGTGGAGGTTTGTCCATCTCTAAAGGGGGGACTGATGCCTCAGAGCTTTTGGGTTTTTTTTTTTTAGCTTTTGTAGATTTTAGAAGCAGCTGTGTGGTGAATGTAGATTTTAATGTAGCTGTATTATATCCCTTACCCTTAACACAGTACTTACACATCCCCAACTCTCTTACCCCATTCCGGATCAATCCCTCTAAATTCCCTCAGCGTGTTTAGTCTTCTTGTCAAGGTAGAACTGGAGAAAAACAACCCAAGGCCTGGACCAGAAGATATCACACAGACACAGCGACCTTCGAGCCCAGAACTCTGCAGGAACTCCAGGAACTGTGTGTGCTGCAAAGAAGGGGTCCCAAAGACCCCAAACCCAATTCCCAAAGGGGCGTGTCAGGGGGCAGACCCGGGGGTGGACAAATCTGGGATTGGATGGACCTTATTATAAAATCACAGAACCCCTGTCTGGAGTCGTGTGTCAGGTGCATTCCCTGGGCCTCAGGCCCGAGATTAAGGGACCTGATCTCTTTATCTTATCTCCAACACGAAATTGGCCGGGAGTCTTTTGGGTTTTTTTTTCCTCCTCTGGGTCTTTTAGGCAACAGTTTCAGGCAACCTCACAGGTTTTTTACCGTCTTTTCTAAATTCGAAAGAGAGATTTTTATTTTTTTTTTTTTCTCACCGCCGTCCTTGGGTGAGAAAAAAGCTCTCAGGGGGCTTTTTAAACGCCCCCAAAGCGCCGTTTAATCCCTGTGCTCCCTCGGGAATTAATTATCCCGGGAATGATCGCTCACCTGGCTCTTTAAACACCCCCAAAAGCGCCGTTTAACCCCTGTACCTCCTCGGGAATTAATTTTCAGGGGAGTTATCGCCCGGCCGGCTCTTTAAACACCCCCAAAAGCGCCGTTTAACCCCTGTACCTCCTCGGGAATTAATTATCCCGGGAATGATCGCTCACCCGGCTCTTTAAACACCCCCAAAAGCGCCGTTTAACCCCTGCGCTCCCTCGGGAATTAATTATCCCGGGAATTATCGCCCGGTCGGCTCTTTAAACACCCCAAAAGCGCCGTTTAACCCCTGTACCTCCTCGGGAATTAATTATCCCGGGAATGATCGCCCGACCGGCTCTTTAAATACCCCAAAAGTGCCGTTTAACCCCTGTGCCTCCTCGGGAATTAATTATCCCGGGAATTATCGCTCACCCGGCTCTTTAAACATCCCAAAAGTGCCGTTTAACCCCTGCGCTCCCTTGGGAATTAATTTACACAGGAATGATCGCTCACCCGGCTCTTTAAACACCCCAAAAGCGCCGTTTAACCCCTGCGCTCCCTCGGGAATTAATTATCCCGGGAATTATCGCCCGGCCGGCGCACGGGGGGAGCGATGCCCCAAAGGCAGGCCTGGGGAAGATCACGCGCAAGGAAAGAAAGGGGGGGGCTGGAAAACCCGCGGGGTCCTGATTTTCAGGTCTGAGCCGCTGCGGAGGAGCCGCGGGGACGTTCGGAGGTTCCCTTTCTGCTCGCCCGGGAAAATGCCTGGAATTCTTACGGGGCCTTTCTCCCGTCCTCGGGATTTGACGGATGGTTCGGGGGGGGGGGGTTTTCCTCCCGAAATGGGTTTGGTGTGGAAATTTCACCTTCTCCTGGGCGGGTCCTGTCAGGATTGCGAGGAATAAACCTGGGAATAAACGCTGGGAGGGGTTGGGGCCCCCAAAATCCTCCCCTGAGACACCCCAAAATATCTTGGGATGCCCTTCAGATCCCTGTGAGCCACCCAAATTCCTGCGACCTCTCAAATCCCCGGGACTCCCTTCCCCAAATTCCCAATTTCCCCCCAAATTCCCAGTTTCCCCCCAAATTCCACGTGGGGTTAAAGGCACTGAGGCTCCCAGTGATGGTTTAGCACTGCTGGTTGGGGGAGTCTGGGGGGGTTTGGGAGGGCTGAGGTCCCCCCAAAATCCCTGAGGCCTCCCCAAAAATTCCTTTGACACCCCTCCAAAATTCCTCCAACCCCGGAATGCTTGAAATTCCCAATTTCCCCCCCTAATTCCACGTGGGAATAAAGGCACCGAGGCTCCCGGTGATGGTTTAGTGCTGTGGGGTGGGAGGGGTTGGGGACCCCCAAATCCTCCCCTGAGACACCCAAAATATCTTGGGATCCCCCCTCAGATCCCTGTGAGCCACCCAGATTCCTGGGACCTCTCAAATCCCTGGCACCCCCTTCCCCAAATTCCCAGTTTCCCCCCAAATTCCACACAGGATTAAAGGAACCGAGGCTCCCAGTGATGGTTTAGTGCTGTTGGACTGGTGGTGGTGTTGGGGACCCCGAAATCCTCCCCTGAGACACCCAAAATATCTTGGGATCCCCCCCCAGATCCCTGTGAGCCACCCGAATTCCTGCGACCTCTAAAATCCCTGGAACTGCCTTCCCCAAATTCCCAGTTTCCCCCCAAATTCCACACAGGATTAAAGGCACAGAGGCTCCCAGTGATGGTTTAGTGCTGTTGGACTGGTGGTGGTGTTGGGGACCCCAAAATCCTCCCCTGAGACACCCAAAATATCTTGGGATCCCCCCCAGATCCCTGTGAGCCACCCGAATTCCTGGGACCTCTCAAATCCCCGGGACTCCCTTCCCCAAATTCCCAGTTTCCCCCCAAATTCCCCGCGGGATTAAGGGGCCCGAGGCTGGTTTGGTGCTGGTTTGGCGCTGCTGGAGGGGGAGCTCCGGGCAGCACGAGGGGCCTCCTGTTTTCCTGCTGGGGCTGAGCAGGAAAAGCTCCCGCTCGGGGCCGTGAACCTTTCCCTGCCCGTGGCTCCGAGGAATTCGCGATGGAATTGGAGATACCCCGCGCTGGGGGGGCTGCTCCGGGCCAGGGCACAGATCTGGGGCCCTCAGAGCCTCCCCGGGAGCTCCGGATTGGGAAAGAGCCCGATTGCAAAATGTGCTCGGGACGTGACAGCGGCAGCGTCCGGGCCGGGAACACGGGGAGGAACACGGGGAGACAACACATGGAAAAATACACGGGAAAAATGGGGAGAAACAGGGGAAACACGGGGAGAAACCCGGGGAGAAACACATGGAAAAAATGGGGAGAAACGAGGGAAACAGGGGGAGAAACACGGGAGAAACACATGGAAAAAATGGGGAGAAACAAGGGAAACATGGGGAGAAACATGGAAAAATACATGGGAAAAAACGGGGAGAAACAGGGGAAACACGGGGAGAAACACGGGGAGAAACATGGGGAGAAACACGGGGAGAAACACAAGGAAACACGAGGAAACACAAGGAAACACATGGAAACACAAGGAGAAATGTGGGGAGAACAACATAGGGAAACAACACCTGGAGAAACACAGGGACAAACACAGGGAAACACGGGGAGAAACACGGGGCAAACACGGGGAAAGAACACATTGAGAAACACGGGGAGAAACATGGGAAAAACACAGGGAAACATGAGAAGAAACACTGGGGGAAACATGGGGAGAAACATGGGGAAACAACAGAGGGAAGCAACACATGGAGAAACATAGGGAATAACACATGGAGAAACACATGGAGAAACACAGGGAAACATGGGGAGAAACATGGGGAGACAACACATGGAAAAATACATGGAAAAAATGGGGAGAAACAAGGGAAACACGGGGAGAAACACAGGGAAAAACACATGGAAAAATACATGGAAAAATGGGGGGAAACAAGGGAAACACGGGGAGAAACATGGGGAGACAACACATGGAAAAATACAGGGAGAAACATGGGGAATAACATGGGGAGAAACATAGAGAGAAATACGGGGAGAAACACATGGAAACACGGGGAATACAACAGGGAAACAACACATGGAACCAACAGAAGGAGAAACACGGGGAAACAGAGAGAAACACAGGGAATAACACCTGGAGAAACACGGGGAGAAACAGGAAAAACACATGGAACCAACACGGGGAGAAACACGGAAACAACACAGGGAACCAACACGGGGAAACAACACAGGGAACCAACACGGGGAAACAACACAGGGAACCAACACGGGGAGAAACACAGGAAAAACACAGGGAACCAACAGGGGGAAATAACACAGGGAACCAACACAGGAAAACAATATGGGACACCAACACACAGAACCAACACAGGGAACCAAAACACGGAACCCACACGTGGAATCAACACAGGGAACCAATACACGGAAACAACACACAGAACAAACACAGGGAACTCACACAGGGAACCAACACAGGGGCAACAACATGGGACACAAACACAGGGAAACAACACAAAAAACCCACACAGGGAACAAACACGGGAAACAACACAGGAAAACAACACAGGGAGACAACACAGGGAACCCAGACATGGAACCAACACACGGAACCAACATGAGGAAACAACACACGGAACCAACACACGGAACCCACACGTGGAACCAACACGTGGAAACAACACGTGGAAACAACACGTGGAAACAACACGTGGAAACAACACGTGGAAACAACACGTGGAAACAACACGTGGAAACAACACACAGAACAAACACAGGGAACTCACACATGGAACCAACACAGGGAACCAACACAGGGAAACAACACACAAAACCCACACAGGGAACCAACACATGGAACCAACGTGAGGAACCCACATATGGAACCAACACGGGGCAGTAACTCATGGATCCAACACAAGGAACTGGCATGAGGAACAAACACGGGGAAATGACACAGGGAACCAACACAGGAACCCAGACATGGAACCAACACATGGAACGAACACGGGGAACCAACACAGGGAAACAACACAGGGAGACAACACAGGGAACCCACAAACACATGGAACCAACACAGGGAACCAACACAGGGACAACAACATGGGGAACCAACACGGGGAACCAACACGGGGAACCAACACGGAGAACAAACACCGGGAATCAACATGGGGAACCCAGACATGGAACCAACACAGGGAACCCACACATGGAATCAACACATCGAACCAACACAGGGAGACAACACGGGGCACAAACATGGGGAACCAACAGGGGGAAAGAACACAGGGAGCCCACACAGGACACCAACACGAGGCACCAACACGAGGCACCAACATGGAAAAACAACATGAGGCACCAGCACAGGGAAAACAACATGAGGCACCAGCACAGGGAGAACAACACGAGGCACCAGCACAGGCCACCCACAAAGGGCACCAACCTGGGCCACCAACCTGGGCCACCCACAAAGGGCAACAACCTGGGCCACCAACCTGGGCCACCCACAGATCTCCAGCCCAACCCCTCCCAGGAGCAGGAGCTCCGTGCTGGCCCCGGGCAGGGCTGGTGACGCCGTTACCCTCCGTTACCCTCCGTTACCCTCCAAGGGCCGGGCACGAGGAGGGAGAACAGCACCGGTTCCCACCTGGGTGGGATTCCCTGCAGGGAATCCCTGGAATGCTCGAGGCTGCTCCTGGAGCCAGAGCACTCCCGATGTGAGGGGCAAAGCCACGTTCCCACAACAGCAGCAGCTCCAGGAGCCCCTCCTGGACACGGGCAGAGCAGCAGCAGCCCCTTCCCGAGCTCCTCAGAGTGTTGGGGTCCCGTTTCTCCATTCCCAGGCTGTGGCTCTGGCAGGACACTCCAGCTCTGCTGGAATTATCAGTGCCTGGATTCCTGCCGGGGCCTCCTTTCCCAGGAGGAGCAGCGGGATTGCGGTGCCAGAGGTCCTGGGGAGAGCCAGGATGTGCTTTTGTCCCTGGAAATCCCCATCTCCGGCAGAGTCAGCTCTGCCCCCTCAGGGATGGGGCCCAAAATGCGGCTCCGACCCTTCCAAGGGTCTCAAAATGCAGTTCTGACCCTTCCAACGGGGCCCAAAATGCGGCTCCAACCCTCCAAACTGGGCACAAACACCCCTAAGCTGGGCACAAATATTTCCAAACTGGGCACAAACAGCTCCAAGCTGGGCACAAACATCTCCAAACTGGGCACAAACCCCTCCAAGCTGGGCACAAACACCCCCAAAATGAGCACAAACAGCTCCAAGCTGGGCACAAACACCCCCAAACTGCGCACAAACACCCCCAAACTGGGCACAAACATCTCCAAACCGGAGACAAACCTCCCCAGGCTGGGCTCAAACCCCCCCAGGCTGGACTCAAACCCCCAGGCTGGGCTCAAACGCCCCCAGTCTCGGCTCCAAGGCCTGCCCTGAGTTTTGCATCCCCAGATCAAAGCCGGGCCCACGAGGTCAGAGCTGGGAGAGGCTCGGGGCTGATCCTGCTGACTCGTGTCTCCTTTAATTAGTCCGGGCCTCCTTTAATTAGTGCCGAGCGCTGAGACAGCCCCACTAACCACTAATCAAGCCGGGGATCAGCTCCACTTAATTGCTGCCCGCTAATTAGCCCCGGCCCGAGCTCCTGCCCTGAGCAAGGCTGAGCTCGGGGCAGGAGCTGAGCCGAGCTCTGCCCACGATCCCAAATCCATCCCGACCTGTTCTGCGGGATCGGCTCCGCTCCCGCACAGCCTCCGCCGGGCAGCGGGGCCCCGAGGAGGCTTTTCCAAGGGAAAGGTTTTCTAGGAATGCTGTCCCACCCCGCCGGGACTCGGGCATTGATCTTCCTGCAGGGGCTCGTTTGTGGGGAGGGAGATTCCCGTCGGGAATGGCTGGAGAGGGAAGGGAGGGAGGAGAGGAGGGAAGAGGAAAGGAAAGGAAAGGAAAGGAAAGGAAAGGAAAGGAAAGGAAAGGAAAGGAAAGGAAAGGAAAGGAAAGGAAAGGAAAGGAAAGGAAAGGAAAGGAAAGGAAAGGAAAGGAAATTTCAGGAAAGGAAAGGAAATTTCAGGAAAGGAAATTTCAGGAAAGGAAAGGAAAGGAAAGGAAAGGAAAGGAAAGGAAAGGAAAGGAAAGGAAAGGAAAGGAAAGGAAAGGAAAGGAAAGGGAAAAGGAAAAGAAAAAGAAAAGGGAAAAGGAAAAGAAAAAGAAAAGGGGAAAAGGAAAAAGGAAAAGGAAAGGGAAAAGGAAAGGAAAGGGAAAAGGAAAAGAAAAAGAAAAGGGAAAAGGAAAAGAAAAGAAAAGGGGAAAAGGAAAAAGGAAAAGGAAAGGGAAAAGGAAAGGAAAGGGAAAAGGAAAAGAAAAAGAAAAGGGAAAAGGAAAAGAAAAAGAAAAGGGGAAAAGGAAAAAGGAAAAGGAAAAGGAAAAGAAAAGGGAAAAGGGAAAAGGAAAAGAAAAAGAAAAGGGAAAAGGAAAAAGGAAAAGAAAAGAAAAAGAAAAGAGAAAAGGAAAAAGGAAAAGGAAAAGGAAAAGAAAAAGAAAAAGAAAAGAGAAAAGGAAAAAGGAAAAGGAAAAGAAAAGAAAAGGGAAAAGGAAAAAGGAAAAGGAAAAGAAAAAGAAAAGGGAAAAGGAAAAGGAAAAGGAAAAGAAAAGGAAAAGGAAAAAGGAAAAGGAAAAGAAAAGAGAAAAGGAAAAAGGAAAAGGAAAAGAAAAAGAAAAGGGAAAAGGAAAAAGGAAAAGGAAAAGAAAAAGAAAAGGGAAAAGGAAAAAGGAAAAGGAAAAGAAAAGGGAAAAGGAAAAAGGAAAAGGAAAAGAAAGGAAAGGAAAAAGGAAAAAGGAAAAGGGGAAAAGGAAAAGAAAAGGAAAAAGGGGAAAAGAAAAGGTCAAAAGGGAAGGACAAGGGGTAAGGGGGAAAACGGGGAGGAGAGGAAAAAATGGTGGAAGAGGAAAGATGAGGGAGAAGGGGGAAAAGGGAGAGAGGGAAAGAAAAAGGGAAGAGGAAGGGGAAGGGGAAAAGGTTGGAAGGGGAAAGACAAGGGGGAAGGGGAAAAGAAAAGGAAAGAGGAAAAAAGGATGGAAGGGGAAATGGTGGAAGAGGAAAGATGGGGGGAAGGGGAAAGAAAAAGGGGAGGGGGAAGAAAAAGGGGAAGCAGAAAGAAAAGGAGGAAGGAGGAAAGAAGAGCGGGAAGGGGAAGACAAGGGAGAAGGGGATAAAAGGATGGAAGAGGAAAGGGAAAGGGAAGGGGAAAGAAAAGAGGAAGGGGAAAGAAATGGGGGTAGGAGGCAGAAAGAGAAGAGAAAGGAAAAGAGGGAAGAGGAAAGGGGGAAGGGGGAAGAGAAGAGGGAAGGGGGAAGAGAAGGGGATGAGGAAAAAGAAGAACCGTTCAACTGGAAGGGACCTGCAACCACCTGAGAGGAGGAAAGGAGAGGCCTTCCCATCCCCCTCCGGGTCCCTTCCAGCTCGGGGATTCCAGGATTCCATCATTCCAGCAGCGTGGGACACTTCCATCAGCTCGGGGTTCTCTGAAGGGGAGAAATATTTGGGTTCTCTGAGCAGGAGAGAGCCCAAAAACAGGACTTCCAGTCCCAGGGCTCTGCTTCCCTCTGGATCAAACGGCTCCAGTTGTGTCCCAGAGGAACGATCGTGCTCCAGAGTCACCTCCAGAGCTGCTGAGGGGAGGAAAACCTTCAACAGGGCCTTTATTCCCAGCAAACCCAAAGCCAGGGGGTGGAAAAGACTTCCCAGACATCCCCCGGGAAAGGGCAAACGGCAGGAAAAGGGAATGAAACTCATTAGAAGAACCAAACTCCCGGGAGGAAAATGTCCTTCTGCTGCTGGGGTTGGCAGAGGTAAAAAGACATTTCTGAAGAGCTGAGTTGGCCAAAATTCCTCCAGTTTTCTCTCCAGGATTCCTGACAGTCATTTTTTTGGGATCAGTTCCCGGTTTTCCGGGTAGGAAACCTGTGCCCGGGCTGCAGGATTGTGGCGCCGAGCTGGAGGGAGTCACTCGGAGTCCTCCTGAGAGGACTCCTGCCCCTGGTTTTTATGGAATCATGGAATATCCCGGGCTGGAAGGGACCCACAAGGAGCGCTGAGTCCAATTCCTGGCCCCCAGGGATCCCTCCCTGT
>NW_026138476.1:0-17896 GCF_025592945.1 Manacus candei
TGGGGGCCCCTCCCTGCTGTCCCTGTGGCACAGACCCCTTCCCTGAGCAGCTCCTGCCTGGGCTCCTTTCCCAGCCTAAGCAGAGCCTGTGCCCTCAGGCCCACGGGGGCTGGGCTGTGCATTGCCCTGCAGCAGCCAGAGCCCAGGCAAGGACAAGGCCCTGATTTCCAGCTGTCTCTCTGTGTCCCTCCTCCCTTGGCAGCAGCACTGTGGCATTTCACTGCCATCCCCTGCTGCCTGGGCTCTCCTTGTTCTCACCAGTGGCTTTTCTGAGCCACTGTGGGGCTTGGGGGTGGCAGATTCCTGTCCAGACACAACCCCTTTGGGTGCTGCTGTGGGGATGTGTCTGTGGGAGCCAAGTGCCCAAGTGCCCTCCAGGCACCTTCAGGGTCTTCAGCTGTTTGCCTGGGTGTCCTGCAGGGCTGCAGGTGCCCTCCAGAAGGGCACAGCTCTGCCATAGTATCTCTGAGCTGCACAGGATCCCCATGGAGAAAACTCCTCAGTGCTAAATCCATGGAAATGCTCTGGGCAGCTGCACTTGGGAGCTGCAATGATCCCTGTGTGTGGCAGTCTGGGAGGAGAAAGATGAGATCCTAATCAGGCATCCTGAGGAAAGGCAAGGATTCTGTCAATCTGCTCTTTGAACCAGGATTCCTCTGCTCCCAGAAGTGCCTTGTTTCTTTTTGCAGGGAGTTCCTAAGGGCCATCCCCCTTCAGCTCCAAGCTGCCAGCCAGGAGCAGCTGTGAACAGGAAAGATGGCCAGCTCTCGTCTCTGCACCAAGAGACCATCCCTTTGCCTATCAGGACTCACAAGATTTCCCTTGGAGCACATTAGAAATGTCAGAGATTTCAACCATCCAAACTCCTCCTGGCAAGAGGAACTGGAACAAAATCAAGTTCTCCAAATCCCTTCCCTCTGTTCTGTGCTTGGGCAAACTGTGACCAGCAGTTCTGGAAACACTCTGATACATCACAAGTGCATTTAATTGGAGGTCACCCTGTGCTCCAAGTTGCCTCTCACTGCACAGCATAAAGGATTCCTCAGGAGCCCATTCCAGGAGAGGGACCTTCCCACACCCAGCTCTTGATGTGTGCACACATCTCTGCCTGGGTGTGGGTGTGAATTGACTGTGGTGGGAAGGTTGTTACTGTGAATCTGTAATTCAGTCACTGTTAAAATTGTAGCAAATGCTATTGAACCACTTGATAACTTTAAAGCTGGTCAATAATTAAATGCTAGTAATCTCTTTTGCCCCCTTATATTTGGATCCAAATTCTTTGCATCCTGACCCTGTTGCATCCCAAGGCTCTGTGGAAATCATTCTCTTTCATCAAAAATATATTTTTCATGACTTCCACTTTAAAATCTTCCTCCTTAGCTAAACTACAAAACAACTCTAATTAGTTGTTGATGTCTTGAAGACAATTAAAGAAAGAAAAATAATTTGTTTTTCAATGTTTTAATGGGTCCCACAGTGTGTTTGGAGTTGCATCAGCTGTCAGTCCAAGATGGGCCATGTCAGAACTGGTGAGGTTGGGGGGTGAGGAGCAAGGTTGATCATACAGGGTCAGTGTGGATCTCCTGAGGAGACACTCAGCATCAAGATCACTTGGAGAACACCTCTATCACCTCTCCTCTGAACTACAAAATTATCCATCATTGAATTATAAAAAAAAGATTACAAATTTTGTAGACTTGTTTTGAAATTGCCTTGAAGACAATTAAAAGAAGACAAAGACATCCTGAGGGATTTCTGGATTCTGATGAGCCCCACAGGGTGTTTGCAGCCCAGCCCAGGATCCTGAGGTACTGAGAGAAGATTGAAGCAGCTGCTGAAGAAGTCAGAAGGCAAACTGCAAGTGCCTTGAAGCATTGCTGGGCCCCACTGAGGGCAGGCACTGCCAAAGCCTCCCCAGGGACTCCTTGGAGCAGCTCCTTGGAGGCCAGGAGTGCAGGCAGACAAAGGCTCTGGGCAGGCCCCTGCAATGCTGAGCAAAGCCTGCCTTGGTTTTGTGGAGCACAAAGGCCAAGGCCTGAGCCCCAGGCCCTGGCCCAGCAGATCCTGTCCCTCCCGGCTGGCTCAGGGCTGTTTGGGGGGCACTGGGATGGGAGGGGGAGGAACAACAAAGGCCCAAAACTGGGCAACCCCTGCCAGGCTCCTGAGGGAGGGGCGAGGCAGAAACCAAGTGCAGAACCTGCCAGGCAAGTTGCTTGTGGTGGCCTGAGTGGCAGAGGCAGCTGCCAGAGGCAAGGGGACAAAGGCCTGGGTGCCTTTGGGCCTTGCAGCCCTGCCAGAGCCCTTGGCCATCTCTCCTGCAGGCTGTCCTGCCCTGGCCCTGCTGCTGCTCTGGCCTTGCAGGCTGCACACACCCCTCCTGCTTTCCCACCCCCTCCCAGCAGCATTTCTAGACCCTCCCTGATGTCTCTGCACCAGCTCTGGCTGTTCCCTGGAACACAAAACCATGGGCTGATCCTGACTCCCTCTGGGTGACCTCTTGCAGCACAAGGGTCCCCACTGATATTTCTTTTTCCTCACCTTCATTCTGAACCTTAAATGCTTCTCTTTGTGGAGATTTCATTCTATTTCCAATACAGAGAAAAGCTCCATCCTGCCAGATCTCCTCTAGACCCTCTCCAGTTCTTCCTCATTGCTCCAGAATGGGGAACCTCACAGACAGACAGACCAGTCCAGATGTGGTGACCCCAGGGCTGAGTCCAGGGGGGTGACAACTCCCTTGTCTGGGTGCCCACACTCCCCCTAAGGCAGCCCCATGTGCAGTTGGCCTTAAATCAAGGGGCCATTCTGATTTTTGTAAAGTCACGGAATCAAGTGGCACCGTGACACTGCAGGGCCTCATGGAACCAAAGGAATGCAGGGACACTGTGGAATCTCATGGAACCAAGGGACCATTGTGACATGCGGGGTCTCTTTGGAACAAAAGGAACCCTGAGACATTTCAGACCCTCCTGGAACCAAGGGGCCACTGTGCCTCCCCAGAACTCCATGGAATCAAGCAGAGCCGCTGCCTCCCCCCCGCCGCCGCACGGACCGGAGTCGCCGGCTCTGCCCCACTTGGACACCTCTGGAGTCAGCGTGTTCTTGGGCAGCACAACTGATCTCAGACCAGAGAGTTTCCCACATTTTGCTCCTGTGCCAGGAGGGCTGTGCTGGGCAAGGAGGAGGAGGCTGCAGAAAACAGTGGCACTGGGGAGGGGAGAGGAGCAGGTGCAGAGACCTTGTGCCTGCCCACGCTGGGCAGGAGCTGCCCCAGGACGGCAGCTCTGAAGCACTCCCAGGATGTCCCTGTGAACAGGAGGGGAAGACTGGATCTGAAAATGGAACCTGGAAAGCAGAGAGCAGGAGTGTCATGGTGTCACTGCAGGAGAGTTCTGGCCCTGCAGCAAGGTCACAGAAGAATTGACCCAGTCCATGCCCTGCCCTCAGAAGATCCCACAGCATCCTGGAGATGCTGTAAAGTAGCCCAGTTTTGCTTCACAAGTTCCCAGGGCCTGTCCCTGCCTGTGCTCCAAGGGCTTCCAGCCCACAGGACTGTGCTCAGAGAGCACTCAGGCCTTACAGCGAGAAAGGGGCTCAGGAGGACAGTGTGGAAGTGAAAGAGAGCAGCTCTGGAAAGACCAAGCACTGCTGCTCCCTGGCAGTGCTGCTGGGCTGGGATTATTGTCCCCTCCTCGTTTGCAAATACCCCCTGTCCTGCAGTGTGCTGTCCTTTAGGAACATCTGAGAAGAAGGGTCTTGGACAAAGAAGGCACTGCAGGGTCCTTTATTTTGTTTAAATAGTCAGAGAGCACAATTCATCATTTATACATCTCTGGGTCCAATTCAATGGGTAGACACTAAATTAGAAGACAGATGCATAATAATATTTCACTGAACAGGAAATTATTGCAAGAAGAACATGATGACCTGCAAGAAAAACCTGAGCAGGAAGGCTGGACCATAAAGGAGTCCCATTCTGAATGCTACACACCAGAAAACAGGCACTTTATTGCTCCTGAAAAGCATCCAGTCATCATTTTCCTCAGGGCATCTTTGAGCTCCTGATTCTTCAGGCTGTAAATGAAGGGGTTCAGTGCTGGAGGCACCACCGAGTACAGAACTGATAGTGCCAGATCCAGGGATGGGGAGGAGATGAAGGAGGGCTTGAGGTTGGAAAATGTGCCAGTGCTGAGGAACAGGGAGACCACGGTCAGGTGAGGGAGGCACGTGGAAAAGGCTTTGTGCCGTCCCTGCTGAGAGGGGATCCTCAGCACAGTCCTGAAGATCTGAACATAGGAGAAAACAATGAAAATAAAACAACCAAATCCTAAAGAGATAGTAAAAGAGAGAAGGCCAATTTCCCTGAGGTAGCCTGAGTGAGAGCAGGAGAGCTTGAGGATGTGTGGGATTTCACAGAAGAACTGGCCCAGGGCATTGCCCTGGCACAGGGGCAGGGAAAATGTATTGGCTGTGTGCAGCAGAGAATAGAGAAACCCAGTGGCCCAGGCAGCTGCTGCCATGTGGGCACAAGCTCTGCTGCCCAGGAGGGTCCCGTAGTGCAGGGGTTTGCAGATGGCAACGTAGCGGTCGTAGCACATGCATGATGGTGAGGAGATAAAACTCTGATGAAATGAAGAACAGAAAGAAAAAGAACTGTGCAGCACATCCTGTGTAGGAGATGGTTGTGGTGTCCCAGAGGGAATTGTGCATGGCTTTGGGGACAGTGGTGCAGATGCAGCCCAGGTCTGTGAGGGAGAGGTTGAGCAGGAAGAAGCCCATGGGGGTGTGCAGGTGGTGGTCACAGGCTACGGCGCTGAGGATGAGGCCGTTGGCCAGGAGGGCAGCCAGGGAGATGGCCAGGAAGAGCCAGAAGTGCAGGAGCTGCAGCTCCCGCCTGTCTGAGAATGCCAGGAGGAGGAACTGGGTGAGGGAGCTGCTGTTGGACATTTGCTGTTCCTCAGTACAGGGTCTATTCAGAAAAGGAAAAGACACAGAACAACTAGGAGATACCCCTCTCAGCAAAGATACTCCATCTTTCATAGTAATCCCCCCAAACCATTTGTATTTCCCTTTAGCTGGTTCAGAGTGGTGTGAACAGCAAGAATTCTGCCCACGTGCTGCCAAGGGCTCAGCTCTGCTCTGCTGCAGTGGCGACATGGAGCTGGTTTGTGACAGCTCTGATGATCACAAGAGATGTCAGATGTAACCCACCTTTAATAGAAAAGTTCCATTTCTGACCCCCCTACTCACAAGAGTATGGTCTGCAGAACAGAGGTTTCTATTCTCTTTAGAATAATTTTTCTGTTAGATATGTTCCACCATTAAATCTTCAGGGTGTTCTTTTTAGGAGTAAAAATTCCCATTTTTATTGCTAAAAATTTGAAGAATCTTTAGAAAAGACAAGAGACAAAAGGGCTCAAATCTCTGTGGTTAAAAGCAGAGCCAGGAGAGCTGCAGAGTCCTTTAGCCTGTTTCCCATCTGCCATGCTCTTTACCTTGTACTGCATTCACTTTGATTTCACACAAACAAATATTGAAAACTACATCCACAATGCAGTGATGAGAGCAGGACAATGTTGTTTCCAAGGTCAGCTCTGTGAAGTGACCCCTGTTCCAGCCCAGAAGTGCAGCTGTGCTGGACAGAGCAGGACAGGAGCCCTCCTGCAGGGAAGCCAAGAGCTGGCACAGGAGAGTGCCCACCCCCAAGGGAAGGCTCAGCACTGCCCAGGGTCCTGTGCTCATTTTTGAGACTGCCTGAAATATTCATCTCTGAGAGTAAAAGAGTTGGAATTTCAGTGCAGCCTCCTGAACTGAGAGAACAATGTCTGTGCTACAATGCCTAAGCAGGAAACACACCTCAGGACTAATTCCTTTCCTGTAGTCCCTGTCTTTTCTGAGTTTTGCAAAAAATTCTCCATTCAATGTGGTGTAGTGGTCTGGAGCTGTGAGCAGGTCTGACCCTGCAACAGGGAGACATGGAAAAGATCCTCCTTCAGCTGCCAGGTTTGCTCCTTGCCCACAGCCCTTCTGCCCCAGCCCTGGGAGCAGGTCCCCGGGCCGGCTGAGAGCTGCCCCTGGCAGGCAGCAGAGTCCCTGCCCAGCACAGCACCCTGGGCTGCAGGACCCTGCTCTGCCCCACAGCCCTGGGCACCCCTGGCTGCACCCCCGGCTTCACAGCTCTTCCAAAGTGCCCCAAAACAGCCCCTGCTCACCCATCCCATCAGCTGGGGCTGGGCCAGCTTTAGGAGATGCCTCCAGGAGCTGCCAATGCACTGCCCTGCAGCCACAGACTCACCATGTGCAGCCCTGCCAAGATTCCTCCTGCAGGGAGCTCTCAGCCATCCTGCCAGTGCTGAGCCCCTTGAAGCTGTGTCTGTGCCCTGCTGGTGTCCCTGAGCTGCCCTGGCAGTGCCCTCAGCCCTGCTGGGCTGTGCAGAGGAGCTGCTCACCAGCAGAGCTGTCTCTTTGAAGCTCTTCTTGCTTGCCAGGAGCTCCCTGTGTGCCAGGAGCCCGGCCCAGCTCAGCAGCACAGCAACAGCCCCAGGCATTTCATGACCCTCAGGAGGTTTGATGTTGTGTACATGAGACTCAGTCCCTGAGAGTAAGTTCAAACAACTTTTCAAGAACTCAAAGTGAGATGGAAACACTAAAGTTATTTGTAGTGCTAATGAGTCTCACAGTGGGGCACAACTGAGAACATGTCCCCAGGTTCCAGTTAGAGCAGAAAACTGCAGACAGTGATGACAAGGATGGACAACAAGGCAAAGGTGGTTCTAATGATGAATAAACCTTGACTTGTTTCCTTAATCAAACAAGGCCAAGCCCTGCCCCCAGCCCCTGGGAAGGCAGATCCTGTCCCTGCCTCATTCCTCAGGGCTCTTCCTGGGGCACTGGGATGTGGGATGTGCAATGCAAGGGCAGGACCATGGGGTGGCACCTGCCAGGCTGCTGAGCAGGGACAAGGAGGCCATGAGGCCCCAGGGCTGCAAGGGGCACTCCCCTCCTCCTGGCATCAGGGGCACAGACAGTAGCCATAGCCAAAGGCCTGCAGAAGGTGGCTGTGTCAGGGCCTTTCAGCTTCTCCCCATCCCTGTCTCTTCTCCAGCCCAGGCTGTCCTACGGTGTCCATGCCCTGCCCCTTTCCCTGCAGGCTGTCGTCATCCCCCCGGCTGCCCCACCTGGCTGGCACCTTCCTGCACTGACATCTCTGTGTCCTCCCTGGCTCTTCCTGCACACACAAAGCCTTGGGCTCATCCAGACTCCAGCTGCTTTTCTTGGCACTATTTCTTTCTTAGGCTGTTTTCTGACAGGAAGAAAAGCTCCACCAGCTCTCACATCCCCCTTCCAGACCTCTCAGGCTACTCCTCTACTGTCCTCAATCTTTGCACCCCTGACCCCTGAGTCCTCAGCCTCTATATACGGGTCATGTACTTGAGGCCCCAAATTCCTTCCTGGGAGATCTCTGGGACCTCTCCAAGGTTTTGGAAGATGACAATAGAGTGCTCTGATCCCAGGAAACACAGAGGGACACTTTTTCCAAGGGTTGTCTTGGCAGAATGAGGCACAATCTCTTTAAACTTTCTGGCACAAGGGAGCTCTGAGCTCTGGGTACGGAGGGAGCTCCAAGTGCCAACCACTGGAGTGGGAGCTACAAATCATCAGGGCTTGTGTTCTTTGGAGGGCCAGACACTGGTGAGAATGGTGTGTGTGTGCACATGGAAGGACTTGAAGGGCACAATGAACTGTCTCAAAACACTGTCAAAGCAGGAAAATCCCATAAGGCACCACAAGACATAAGCACTGGTGGCAAAAAGGAAGGCCTTTAATTCCAAGGCCTAAAGGGAGGTGAAGCTTTGGAAGTAGCCCCCAGGACAGAATTGCATTGTGGAGACTGTGGGAAAGAGCAGACAGCCCCAAGAGGAAGCCAGGGTTGGTAAGGCAGGTCTGGGGAACCCATCCAGACAAAGATTCCCACCTGCAGACTGGAAGCACACCGGGCAAAACTCCCACCGTGGCAAGCTGTGGGAAAGGAAGCAAGTCCTTGTAGATGTGCCAGCCCAAGCTGTGGGAACAGCATCTACCCCCCTGAATACCCAGGGCTTGGGCTGTATAAAAGTGATAGCCCAGAAGCACAACTTGGGGACCCTCCACCGAGCAGAGCAGGGTGAAGAAGGACCGGTGGGAGCCTCAGGGATCTCCATGGTGTGATACATTTACTTCATCTCTGTCTCTCTCTCACTGGCTTCCCACCACCCCCTTCTCTCTCTCTCTTTATACTTCTTTCTGTCTTTCTCTCCCTCCTATTTACTGTTAAATCAAAGCTGGACTGCTGACTTTGGCACATGGTCTCCTTTGCAGCTGAATTTGGGCAGAGGCATCTTTTAATAATGGGAACCTGACAGTATCCATGAGGTTTTACAGTGTGGGAATGACCACTGGATTCCATGAGGTTCCACAGAGTCTCAGGGTCCATTTGGCTCCGTAAGGCTCTGTAGGGTGATAATGGACCCTTGATTCCATGGGTTTGCAAAATGTCTCAGGACTCCTTTAGTTCAAGGAGGCCCCACATATCACAGTGGCCCCTTGGTTCCACGCGATTCCACAGTGTCCCAGGAATCCTTTGGTTCCATGAGCCCTGCAGTGTCACAATGGCCCCTTGGTTCCATGAGGTTCCACAGTGTCCCAGGGTTCCTTTGGCTCCAGAAGGCCCTACAGTGTCACAGTGTCCCCTTTACTCCAGGAGGTTCCACAGTGTCCTTGCTGGAACACACAGGGCTGTAATGTTGTCACCCCTGCAGAGCTGCCTCCAGCTCTGGGCTCCAGCACAGGAAGGACATGGACCTGTTGGAGTGAGTCCAGAGGAGAACACCAAAGGGATCAGAGGGATGGAGCAGCTCTGCTGTGAGGAAAGGCTGAGAGAATTGGGATTGTTCAGACTGGAGAAGAGAAGGCTTTGGGGTGACCTAATTGTGGCCTTCCAGTGCCTGAAGGGACCCAACAAGAAAGATGGAAAGAGACTTTGGACAAGGGCCTGGAGTGACAGGACAAGGGGAATGGTTTCACACTGAGAAAGGGAAGGGTTAGATGGGATTAGAGGAATATCTTGACTGTGATGGTAGTGAGATCCTGGCACAGGTTGCTCAGAGAAGTTCTGGCTGCCCCATCCCTGGAAGTGTTCACAACAAGGTTGGATGGGGCTCTGAGCTCTGAGTCTAGTGGAAGGTATCCCTGCCCATGGCAGGGGGTTGGACTGAGATGCTCTTTAAGGTCCCTTCCAACCCAAACCATTCCATGATTCTGTGACTGGTGGGGGATGTGGTGGTCGGAGCCGACGGGCACAGAGACCCCAAAATGGTGGAGTTTTCCATTCTGGGTGGAGGAAGGAGGGGGCAGCAGAACTGACAGCCTGGACTACTGGTGGTCAGACTTTGTCCTGTTTGGGAGACTGACTGATCTGGGTGTGAGTGTGGATGTGCTGGAGGGCAGGAAGGCTCTGCAGAGGGATCTGGACAGGCTGGATCAATAAGGTCAAGTGTCAGGGCCTGCCCTTGGGTCCCAACAACCCCCTGGAATGCTCCAGGCTGGGGGCAGAGGGGCTGGAGAGTTGCTCAGCAGGAAGGGACTTGGAGGTGTTGCTTGACAGTGGCTGGATATGAGGCAGAGAGTGCCCAGGGGGGCAAGAAGGCCAAGGGCATGGTGGCCTTTGTGGAGAAGAGTGTGGCCAGCAGGAGCAGAGAACTGATTGCCCCTCTGTGCTGGGCACTGGGGAGGCCCCACCTGGAGTGCTGTGTCCAGTTCTGGGCCCTCAGTGCCAAAAGGCCCTTGAGGGGCTGGAGCGTGTCCAGAGAAGGGAACGGAGCTGGGGAAGGCTCTGGAAAACATGTCTGCTGAGGGACGGCTGAGGGAACTGGGCTGGTTGAGTCTGGAGAAGGGGAGGCTCAGGGGGGACCTCATTGCTCTCTGCAATGACCTGAAAGGAGGTTTTAGTGGGGTGGGGGTCGGTCTCTTCTGCAAAGCCTTTAGTGAGAGGAAGAGAGGAAACGGCCTCAAATTGCATCAGGCAAGGTTCATATTAGACATTCAAAAACCCTTTTTCCACTGGGAGAGTGCTCAGGCATTGGAACAAGTAGCCCAGGGAGGTGGTGGAGTGTCTGGAAGCATTCAGGTGGCATCTGGATGTAGTACTTTGGGATGGGGTTTAGGGGTGATTCTGGTGGTGCTGGTCTGACAGTTGGACTAGAAGGTCTGGAAGGTCTCTTCCAACCTTGATGATTCTGTGATTCTCTGACCTGTCATCACTTCTGAGTTATGTTTCTTTAATCTGTGATTGGGAATAAAGAGAAAAAGCCATCTGCTGGATTTAGCAATTATTACTCCTTGTTTTGATCTGAGGGAAAAAGGCTCACACAACACAATCTCTGAATGCTCCTTTGAACTTACCCACAGTGTGTTCACAAATACACAGAGCAAGGCTTTTAGTTTTTGCTGCTACCCTCAGTTCCAGCATAGAAAGAAATGTCTCTGTGCAATAACAGCAATTGCCTTACCATGTTACTGAACTACATTCAGTTTATCTGGTCTCAAACAAATACTCCATATTTTCTCCTTGTTTTATTTTCAAAGGCATGGGTATGGGTATTTAGGTGACTGCCTTCACTGGTACAGGATAGAAACTGTTCAAATGGCTATAAATGAATATTATTCTCTTGACAAAACACCTTTTCCAAAGCCTCTGACAAAAAGAAAGGGAAAACAACCCAGAAAGAAAAAGGGAGCCACAGGTACATTGCCTGTCACCCACCAAAAAAGATCTCCTCCCCAAAGATAATTCAGGCACACCCTTCAATCTGGATATCTCAATATCACCCCAATCTCTTTTTTAGTGGAAGTTTCTGTAGGGAAGCTGAAGTGCATCACTGTCTCAGACAGCCAAGGATAAGATGACTGAGGGAATTCAGTTGCTCTCTTTAATTAATACAGGATTATTTCCCTTTCATTTGGTGAAGCTAATAATATGACTGGTGGAATGTCAGTAACAATTAAATCATAAACTAGTGCAGCACCAAAGGGAAAACTTACTTTAGTTATGGAGTATTGACAGTAGAAATCTTTAAAATCTTATCCATATTTACATTGATAAAATACCACATGTACTTCATGGGATACTGCAAGCTTTCTACAATCCTTGTGGCATGTCTTTACAGAGCAAGAGTGAACATTTTGAGATGATACCTTAAAAAATGAGTTGCAGTTCTATTGTTTCTTGAATGTTAAGCACCACATCCTAAACACAGGAACACGTTCAAGGTCAATGTCCTATTTTAGACCTTTTCAGCAGCTGTGATATTGTGATAATCACACTTAAAACATTCCTCTAGAAAGAGTAAATTAGCCCTTTTCACTAGAAGGATTATTGTGATAAAAAACAAATCTGAAAGAAAACAAATTCAGATTTCTTTTTTTGTTGGTTGGTTGGTTTTTTTTCAGCAATGCAATAAATTGCTGTCCCTAACTGGGATGGCTTTTCTACCCAAAAATTAAAAAGAAAACCCCAAAGTTCACTCTATTCTGCACTTATATTACCTTTGGGGTTTGAGGGTTTTTTTGGAGGCCTCACCTATGTAAAAATACTATCCATAAAATGCATTTATGTTTTCTGTAAGAACCAAACCATTCCAGCTGACAAACCCTTCTATCACCAATACTGCAGGGAAATGTAATATCCCACTAAAGCAGAAGGGAAAGAAGAAAATTGAGCATCAGCAGCTCTTCCTAAGCAAGATCAGGGGTTTAGCTCCATCTAACTGAGGGATGAGATGTGTCCCTCAGTGGGTCTCTTCCCACTCCCCCACCAGCCCTTCTACCCGACTGCAAGCTCAAAGTTCTAAAAAGAGAAGAGGAAGCTGGAGCGTCAATATTTCCCCAGTGCAAACCCCAATAATCTTTGCTGGGAGCTGACAGGAATTGCTGTTCCACTGCCCTGGGATATCCTGGCTTGAGGCGAGAGCGCAGCCCCGCCCAGAGCCCCCAACCCCTCTGAGAGCTTTTGTAGCCTCTGTTTGTCCATGTCCCTGTGGCAGAGGCTGCCCCGACATCTGCCCTGGAGCTGGTCCAGCTGCTGGACCAAACAAGGCATTGTCCAGCCTGCCTTCCCCCAGCCCCGACCGCCCCAGCCCATCTTCCATCGCTCTGCTTCCTTTTCCTGCCCCTGCTCCCCCTCCGCTCCCTTCCCTCTGGCATTTTTATTAGGAATGTTCTTGCTGTTCTCACTGTCCGAGCATGAGCTGATCCCCAGGGGAGCCTGTGGAATGTAACCCCTCAAGCACTAAATTCCTTCCCCTGTTCCAAAGACACGGGTTTGTTGTTGCTGCCCCTCCCGCCGAGCACCAGCTCCATCTCCTGCTCCTGCCCAGTGGCTTTGCAGAAATCCAGGGCTGGGTGTGGATTGGAGGCTGTGGCAAGGGACAGGATAAAGTTGCTTCACTTCCACCCTTGATGTCTCAGTGTTTGTGATCTTGGGAATCCTCACAAACCTGGAACAAGGCAGATTATCTGTTTTTGTAAGATATGTACATGGAGATTGTTTTGATATGTGTTTAAATCGTCCTTGAATAAAACAACTAATAGAAAACTATGTAAAAAAAAAAAGAAAAGGGAAAAATAAGAAAAAAGAAAATTAAAAAAAGGGAGAAAAGAGATAAAAAGGAGAAAAAAGAGAAAAAAAAAGAAAAAATAGGAAAAAATGAGGAAAAAAGAACAAATAAAAAAGAGAAAAAAGAAAAAAGAGAGAGAAAAAAGGGAAGAAAAGAAAGAAGAAAGAAAAAAAAAGAAAAGAAAGAAAGAAAAAGGAGAAAATAAAAGAAGACAGAAAAACAAAAAAACAAAACGTCCGATCCTCCCCCGCCGCAGGGACTACAACTCCCACAATGCCCCGCGCAGGCGGGGGGCGGGCAGGGGCCGTGGCCGCGCGCTGATTGGCTGCGGGGCGGGTCTGTAAAGGCGGAGGGCGCGCGGAGCGAGCGCCATTTTGGCCTCGTGGTCGGGAGTGAGGAGGACTCGCCTGCGGCCGCTGCACTTCGTGGGTGAGTTGGCGGGGGGGCGGCGAGAGCGGGGTCTGGGGATCCCCTCGGGGGCTGCGGGGAGCGCGGCTGTGGGTGGAAAGGCTGGAGGGCTCGGAGGGGTCTAGTGGGGGGGTTCGGGGATTGCCAGGGACGTTGTGAGGGGTCCCTGAGGGGGTTCGGTGTCCTGAGGGAACTCAGGGGGGAGATTGAAGGTCCATGAAGGGGTTTGGGGGTCTCTAAAGGGGTTTTGGTTTCTGAGAAGATTTGAGGTGTCCTAGGTGGGCTTTGAGAGTCTGTGAGGAGGTTTGGGAGTCCTCGGGGGCTTTGCGGGGATCTTTTAGGCAGTTTTGGGGTCTCTACGGGGTTTAGTGGGTCTCAGACAGTTTTGAAGGTCCCCGAAGGGGATTGTGGGGTCCCTGAATGGGTTTGGGGGGTCCCAGATGGGTTTTACGGGTCACTGAGAGGGTTTGGGGGGTGCTGGGGAGGGATGAGATCTCTGAGGGGATTTGAGGGGACCTTGAGAAGGTTTTGATGGGTCAAAGGGGGATTTCAGGGGTTTTGAGAGGATTTTAGGGTGTCCCATAAAGCCCAGCAGTGGGGCTCAGGGGATCCCCCAGCCCCCAGGGGAGGGGTCCTAGGGATGCCCTCCAAAATCCGGGGGGGGAGATGTACCACATCCAGGTAAGGGGATCCCAGTGCCCCCAGTATATCCCAGTGACCTCCCAGTGACCCTCAGCATGGCCCAGTAACCCCCTCAGTGACCATCCAGTGTGTCCCAGTGACCTCCCACTGCCCCCCATTATGGCCCAGTGATCCTGCAGTGAGCACCCAGTAACCTCCAGTATGGCCCAGTAACCTGCCAGTGTCCCTCCATGTATCTTGGTAATCCCCCAGTAAGTCCCCAGTTCTCTTCCAGTGCCCCCCAGTGTGCCCCAGTTCACCTCCAGTCCCTCCCAGTGCCCTCCCAGTGTCCCTCAGTAACCCCCCAGTCCTCCCAATGCCCTCTGGTTCCCCCCAGTGTGTCCCAGTGTGTCCCAGTAATCACCCAGTGCCCCACAAAGCCCCCCAACTGTCCCCAGATGCCCTTGGCCTTTCTATGGGAGGGGGAGCATTTTTGGGGTCAGAGGATCCAGAGAAGAGCAGGGAGGCTGGGGAAGGGAGTGGAGCACAAGTGGTGTGAGGAGAGGCTGAGGGAGCTGGGGGTGTTGAGGCTGGAGAAGAGGAGGCTCAGGGGAGACCTCCTGACTATCTGCAAGTCCCTGCCAGGAGGTTGGAGCCAGGTGGGAGTGGGGCTGTTCTGCCAGGAAGCAGCAGTAGGACAAGAGGGCTGGGTCTGGAGCTGTGCCAGGGGAGGTTTAGGTTGGATATTAGGAAGCAATTTTGTACAGAGAGAAGTGAAAAGAGCGGGTGGGTCACCCCCAAAGGGAGCTGGGGGGAGCCGGGGTTTGGGGGCCTGATGGGAAAGGGGTGGGAGGGGGGGGCTGAGGGGAGTGGGGAGAGCGGGAGCGGGGTTGCCGTGGGGGTACATCGGTGTCCCCATGCCTTGATCCCTGGAGAGTGAGGGAGGCTGGAGATAGGGAGGAGCTTCAAGAGCCCTGAGAACCTGGAGAGGGGGGGCACGGAGAAGGGGAAGCCTGGACAGTGGGGACCCCTGGGATCCCCTAGGACAACAAAATGGAGAACCTGGAGAGGGGGAATTTCTGGGAATGCAGCATCCCGAAGGCGAGAATCAGAGGAGAAGGGAGCCTTGGGACCCCCAACACTCCCAGCATCTCTAGGTAGAACCCCCAGCATCCCAGACAGCGGAGACTCTCTGAACCCTAGAGGGGGGAAACCAGAGAAGGGGGAATCTTAGGAGAATGTTTTTGGGCTAATCTTCATATTTTGGAGTATTTTTTAGGTGAATCTCAACTTTTTTCAGTTTGGGGGGGCAGGAGTCTTCTCACTATTTCTTATAGGCTTTTGCCTGAATGTTGATGATTTGTGTTTTTCTGGGCTAAATCTTGGTGTTTTGGAGGTTTTTATGGACACAGGATGCCCAGTGAGTTCTAGAGATGGACTTGGGCAGGAGGAACCCCCAAGCCAACACGCTCAGCCCTTGTTTTCCCCCCATCAGGATTTGTCCTTCCCAAAGCTTGTGCGGATGGAGGAGGAGGCTGCGAGGAAGAGGAAGATGCCTTGGGCCCCCCAGGCAGGTGAGGAGGAAGTCAGTGTCCCTTTGGGCGGGTGTTGTGCTGGCTCTGTCAGCCCAGCATGGCCCCGGCTGCAGGACAACCCCGCTGGCGCCGCCGTCCTGCCGGGGCCGGAGTTGGGGGAATGTCCTTGGCCTTCCCTGTGGGCCGGAGGCAAATCCCCTGCCTGTCCTTCTTGCTTCCTGCCCCAGGCCCCGAGCTGAGGACGGAGAGCGCGGAGGACAAATCCCCCCGTGAGACCCTGGTGGGAGAGGCCGTTTTGAAGGGCTCCCCGGCGCAGGAAGGCAGCGGGGAGGAAAAGGGCCGGAGATCCTCCCGCAGGAGGGGCTCCAAAGCCATCCCAGGGTGCTCTGAGGAGGAAAGAGCCAGCCTGCGCCGGGAAGGCGGCCGGAGCTTGAGGGGGAGCTCTGAGCTGGTGGTCCCTGAGCAGCCTCCCAGCAGGGAGAAACCCTTCAGGTGCTTGGAATGTGGGAAGAGCTTCAAGAGGAGCACCAGCCTCCTTACCCACCAGCACATCCACACTGGGGAACGTCCTTACACGTGTGGGGAATGTGGGAAGAGCTTCAGTGACAGCTCCACCCTTCGCAAACACCAACTCATCCACACTGGGGAACGGCCCTACACGTGTGGGGAATGTGGGAAGAGGTTTCAGACCAGTGGGAATCTCCTCCTGCACGAGCGGACGCACACGGATGAGAGGCCCTTCCACTGCACCGACTGCGGGAAGGGCTTTAAGCAGAACTCCCACCTTGTCTCCCACCGGTGCATCCACACCGGGGAGAGGCCCTACAAGTGTGGGGAGTGTGGGAAGAGCTTCACCCAGAGGTCCACCTTGACCAAACACCAACAGACCCACCAGTAAGAGAAGCCCCACCAGTGCCCCGACTGCAGGAAGAGCTTCAGCCGCTGCTTCCACCCCGAATGAAGCCCCTGATGGGGAGGCAACCCCTGGAGTCCAGTGACTGTCAGTCCATCCCTTTTGACCACAAAGGGCCAGTCCCCTTTCCCAGGGGCAGGTTCTGACAACAGAACCCTTCTTGGGGGGGTGTGTGGAGATTCCTGTCTTGGCTGGGGACCCCCCCAGGGTCACTCCTGGAGGTTGAGAGCAGAGATCTCCCCACCAGCGTTGGTCTGGGGGAGTTCCATCTGTCTCTAATTAAGAATTTCTCGTTTTGTGCCAGCTTGAGTAGAATTGCTTCAACAATTGCTTTAGTGTAGAGCACTGTCCTATCTTATCCTGTACTCCTGGTAGTTTTAGTGTATATATTGTGCACTAAGTAATTCTGATGAAGATCTTTTGTCTGATCATTTGTATCCCTAAATAAATTCCTTTTTATCAATAGATCTGATTTGCCATCAATAAAACCTAGGGGACCAAAGTGATTCAGTCACACTTCTGTAATTTCTCTAAACTGAAACTGTTGGCATGATCCAAGGTTGAGATTGAATCCAGCAGCCCCCAGCACCGTACAGTAAGTTGGGAGCTCAGAGGGGCCACCCCCCTTTCCCAGCCCTCCTGTGCCCAAAGGCTCCCATGGGACCGTTTATCCCACCACACTACCCCTGCTCTTTTACCCTTCTCCCTGTTCCTCCCACTTTTTCATAGTCCACTCAATCCCCAGCCCCAATTAGGATCACTCTGGGGGTCCCAATCCCCATTTTTCCCCCCTTTCTCACCCCTTCCACATCATCTCCCCACTCCCCAGCCCTCTCATGCTCAGTTTGGGGGTCCCACCCTCCTCTTTCCCCACTCTCCTGACCTCTCCCACTTATTTCCCATCATTCTCAATGGTCCCCCCCTCCACTTTTGGGGGGTCTCACTCCCCTCCCACTCAGTTTGGGGTCCCACTACCCCTTTATCCCCTCTAACCCCCCCTTTTCCCACCGACCTCCCCCTTCCCACCCCCTGCTCACCTAAGAGCTCCTCGCCCAAAGCAGCTGGGGAGGCTCCCAGCACCACCAGTACCCAGAGAAGTCCCCCCAGAAAAGGTGTTGGGTGGGGTCCTGGGGGGGCTTTGAGTGTGTTTGGGGGTCCTCGGGGAGCTCTAAGAAGGTTTTGAGGGGTTCCCAGCACCTTTTGGGATGAGCTGGGTGCCTACTGAGGGGCAGGTGCACTCCCAAAGCTCCCCCAGAGTGGGTTTACACGGGGGGAAACAGGGGAGTCCCTATTCCCGATCCATCCCGGAGCCAGTTCTGCCCCCCCCAAACTCGGCTCCACCCCTCGTTATCCACCCCCCCTCCCCCACTGCCCCCCAATAACCGGGACTGGGGAGAACTGGGAAGCTTTCCTGGGATCAGGAGTGGCAGCAGGTGAGGGGGGGACACACGACCCCCCCAAAATCCTCACAGGGACAGGAGGGGTCCAGGCTGGGCCCGAGGCCCCGGGGAGGGGCTGCGGCCGCCGCCGGCTCAGGAGCTCTGTGGGGAGAGAAAAGGGGGTGACAGCGGGGTGGGGGGTCCCCGGGGGGGCACAGACGCTCTGGGGGGACACACGACCCCCTGGGACCCCACTCACCTTCTGGCGCAGGTAGAAGCCGAGCCCCAGCGCCAGGGAGACGAAGGCCAAGAGGAAGCCCCCGGCCCCTCCTTGGCAGCAATTGCTCAGGCTGATGGAGCCCGGCAGGGCCGGGGCCGCCGGCGGTG